>NW_026962546.1:170000-192500 GCF_032445375.1 Bacillus rossius redtenbacheri | reverse complement strand
TTCTTAAGCAGAATTTTCTCGCCAGTCCGCAACCACAGAGTTGGGGTCGGGCCTCGGCTGAGCGCAGGTGCGCTGTGATTGGCCGGAGCCTCCAGCCAATCACGGGCCACTACGGTGGTCGATGCGCCAGGATGGATTTCGGGCGTTTGTATTTTTGTGTTTCGTCGGGATCATAATTTCCGAGTGAGGAAATATGCGGATTTAAACTATTTACGCATTTATCGTAAAAAGTTTGTGTTGTACGAGTATAAAAGTCTTGCAAAGTCTCTGACTCGGTTTCACGATGCAATGCTTCTACAGGGCAGTATCGTGGGGCGTCTGTGGCGATTCGAATGCACCTATTCTGAATCCTCTGCAGTTTTATTAGGTGTGAGGGGGCAGCTGTTGCCCAGACTGGGGCTGCATATGTAATTATTGGCCGTATTAGAGCATTGTACAGCAGTAGGCCGGTTTTAACCTTGCTGCCGCATCGTCTACTCATTACTGGGTATAGTGCACTGATCCTAGCCTGCGCTTGCGCTCGCCTAGTGTCAATGTGATTGCGCCAGAGTAGTTTTCTATCCATGTGAACACCTAGATATTTCACTACCTCCTTATGCGGTATTTGTTCGTCAAACAAACGTATTTGCGGCCTGCGTTCTACAGGCGGGAGATTTTTACGAGTAAATACAATGGCCTCTGATTTCGTTGTATTTACTTTTATACGCCAAGTCGTGCACCATTGTTCGAACTCAGTGAGCGCGACTTGCAGTCTGTTGGTAGCTAGCTGGAGGTTGTGGGACCTGCTATACAGCACTGTGTCATCTGCATAGCAGCCCAGCTTTACTAGTCGGTGTGCGGGGCGTGGCATGTCACTGACATATATATTAAAGAGTACAGGGCCTAAGATGCTTCCCTGTGGTACACCTGCTCTTATTTGTTTTATGTCTGACAGAGCTCCTTCAGTAGATACTCTAAAGGTTCTGTCTGCTAAATAGGACGCGACTAGTTTAATATAACAGTCTGGAAATCCTGTTTGGTATAGTTTGTAGATTAGCCCCGCATGAAATACTCTGTCGAAGGCTTTCTCTACATCTATAAACGTAGCGACTACATAATCCTGTACATTAAATGCGCTTGTGATTTCTTCTGTCAGGCGCACGAGCTGATGTACTGTCGAGTGTGTACTGCGAAAGCCGAACTGTTCATCCGGCAGTATGTTATTCTCGTGTATGTGTACATTAAGTCTGTGTAGTATAATACTCTCCACGACTTTAGACACAGTACTTAGCAGACTGATAGGTCTGTAATTCTGTGGCAGTGTTTTATTTTTACCTGGCTTGTGAAAGACTATAACTCTAGCCTCTTTCCACTGTGAGGGGAAAATATTTAACCGAAACATTGCATTTATGCACTCAGCTAGATATTCGAGTGTTTCGTTCGGGAGTTGTTTGAGGACAACAGCCTGTATGCCGTCATTCCCGGGAGCTTTTCGCGGCTTCATTTTCTTGATAGCACGCTTTATTTCTTGCGCCTGTGTAAGTAAAGGCTCAGAGGTTGTGGGCAGTCGCAATTTAACACGTAGTTCGCGGTAAATTTGCGCCGTGAATATCCTATCGCAGGGCTGCATGTTGGGCTGGAAAGCTGCTTCCAGTGTGTCAGCGAAAGCTTGTGCCTTATCACAGGGCTGAAAAACTACACCATTGTTTGTTTCAAGGGGCGGGATTTTTTCCGATTTATTTAAAATCCGCTTCGTCATTGTCCAGGCACTTCCGTCCTGGGTGTCGAGTCGCGCGATTTTAGTTTCCCACTGGCTGCCTCGCCAGAGTGAGATTTCGTCTGAAATGATTGTTTGTAGTTCATTTATTCGGCGTTTCGTCTCTTGTGTACGACGCCGTGTGTATTCACGCCGCAGTCGATTTTTTTGTGAAATCAAGCTGCGGATGTATTCTGGCAGCTCGTCGTGTGCTAACCTAACCTCCTTTTCTGGGATGCACTGGCTAATACCATCCTGGATTTTTTCTGTTAGGTCTAATATCGCGGAATTTAAATTGTCGCTGTTTTCAATAGTTATTTCGGCCGCGTCGGGGAGATTTACTGTTAAATAGTTTTTAAATTGTTGCCAGTCCGCGTTTTTATAGTCCCTGATTTTTCGTGGCTGGTTGGAGTCTATATTTGCGTCATCAAATTTTAAATGAACAGGGAAATGATCCGATGACATGTCGTGTACAACCTCGAGTTCGAATCCCGTGTTGACACGTTTGTTCAGGGCGATATCTAAAATATCAGGCATGTCGTTCAGTCGACCAGAGTCATGTGTGGGCTCTGAGGGAGCATGTACTGTATAGTTTTTGTTGAGTTGGTGAGTGTAGAGTAGTCTGCCGTTCGCTGTAGCGCGCCTGCAGTTCCACTCTATGTGTTTGGCATTGATATCGCCTACAGCAAGGAAGCTCGGGGCCGCTCCATATAAAGTATCCAGGTCTGCCTCGCTGAGGGACCTGCCTGGTGGGGCGTACATTGCAATTAATTTAATTTGTTGCCGATTTATATTTAAATTAATTCCTATAGCCTCCAGTTGTTGGAAATCAGGGAGCTGGCAGGCAGTGTGTTGTACACTAGTGTGTACAGCAAGGGCTACTCCACCGCCTCGTGCGTCTCGATCGCGCCTATAAATGACATAATTTAATATTGTCAGCCTGTCTGTCGGAGTCAGATGCGTTTCGTTTATCGCAGCTATTTTTATTTTATGTTTATCCAGGTGGTTGATAAATTCCGGTAGTTTATTTTTAATGCCGCGTGCATTCCAGAAGAGGAGGGAATGTAACTTAAGACTAGTGGCTGCGTGTGTGCTGCAATTCGGTGCCGAATTATTGTAGGTCATCGACAACGACCCCAGCAAGCGCACACACGCAATCCATGGTGGCACGTATTTTGTCTGCCATGGATTTGGACGTGTCTAGCCAGATGACTAGAAGCTGGCACAGAGGGCCGATGGCACTCTGCAGTTGGGCGTTGCCTATGATGGCCTCGTGGGAGCGGATGACCGCCTGGATGTCCGCAAGCTGCGGTGCCTGGGCGCTGGTGGACGGAGTCTGCTGGGCAGTTGGCAGCTCTGGTGCTGCATCGACTGCCATTGCTGCCACGGGTGCGGCCTGCGGCTGGGCGGGGGCTGGCGTTCTCTTCGCCGGTGTGGGAGCTGGCTTGGTGGCTGTCAGCTTGTCCTGGGCGGGCTGTCGGGGCCTGTCCTGGGCGGGGCGCGGGGGCTTTCCTTGGCCATTTTTGTGGCCGGTGGGGTTCTTCTTGAACCCCTTCTTCTTCTGCCACGGGTTGTTTGCAAGGACTGGGTAGTCCAGCTCATTGTGGCTGGGCTCCCAGTGCTGCTGCAGGGGCGCATACCGGCTCCCGCTGGCCTGCGCCAGGTAGTCGCCGAAGCACGGCGGCGGTGGGCCCCAGGGGTTGTGTCTTGGGGGGGCGTGATGTCCCTGTGGTGTCTGCTGTTGAGGCTGGGGCTGGTTGGTGGCGCGCGTGTTGTCGCGCATGTCGCGGCGGGATTGTAGCTCCCGCTTCTTTCGTTCTTGGGGGGGAAGGTGCCTCCGTGTCTCCTTCTTGTACGCACTGCACCCCTTGAAATTGGCGCAGTGCGGTTCCTCGCAGTGAGCACACTTTTTGTGCTCCTGCTGGCCCCCGTGCGGGCATTCGGTGGCGCAGTGCGAGCCACTGCACCACCTGCAGACTGGTGCTGCACTGCAGCCTTTGCCCACGTGGTTGAAACGTTGGCAGTTGCTGCACTGCGCAGGGCCCTTCGGTCGCCTGTAGTCGTCCACGCGAATCCGCATTCCAGCGAATTCGCGCAGAGCCTGAATGGTCGCTGAGTCGCACGACTGCGGCACCTCAATGACGAGGGCGTCGCACTTCTCCCGTCTCCGCCTGTTCTCCAGGAACCAGTGGTTCTGGACGGGCAGGTTCAGTGCGGCGAACTCCTCTTGTAGGAAGTCCGTTGGTGTGTGACGGTGTACGCCGCGCAGTACGAATTTTTTCGGTACTTCGTGCTGTTGCAGAAGTACCGAGTGCTGCGCACCAATGGCCTGAAGGGCCTTAACTGCGCGCGTGTAGTCCGCGATGGTGGCGGTGTGGACCATTATTTCGTCCTTCCCGCGGTTTGTGCATGTGAAGCGCTCGGTGAGGGCATTCTTGAGTGTATGGTACACTCGCGGGTACTGGTGCCCCTGGTCAAGGAACACGAAGAGTGGCTTGACGCGATGGGCCTTGGGCGCTGCCGCAGGTGGCTGTTGGTTGGGGGGGGCGGGGCCCGCCTGCTCGGTTGAGGAAGAGGCCGCCATCTCGTGGTGCGACCTCTTCGCCTTTTTCGTGGCGACTGTCTGCCAGTCGCCATCGGTTGCGTCCTCCTGAGGGGAGGGCATTGAGTCGTCCATCTCTGTCATTATGTCTTTAAGTCGCGTCAGCCTCACACTCGTGAGCACCCACTGACCGTCCCCCGGGGCTAAGTTAGCCGGGTTCAGGCTAGGCTGAAGGGGATCTAACTCCCCGGGTGTCTCAGAGCTCGTTGGTCGTTAATACTACCTTTACCTGGTACCGTTACACTCTACCTGCCTGCGCACTCTGGGTGCACAGGCTACCTTTCAGGAAAACACTGGGTAGCACTGTGAAGTGCTACACACAGCTTTAGGCGCGGAGCTCCTCTCCGTACGTCCGTCCTCGGCCAAGGCTCAAGGCAAACCTTCTTTTCTCTCTATTTTTTTTTTTTTTTTTTTTCCTAACCTAAGTTAAAACTAAGTGTGTTTGGGAGGGGTCCGGGTTAGGGAGAGACTCTAAGTGCGTCTCAGGCCGAAGCCTATACGCTCTAATCATGCAGGGGGTACCATGCAGAAAAGGGAACATGCATCGTGTGCTAGGAGGGGGATTGGCCAGCCATGGCAGCGATTGGCGCCATGACTAACTCCCCTCACTGACTATTCTAGACTAAAACTAGATAAGTTGGGCCCAGGTAAAACCTGCATAGACACAGGGAAAACCCTGGGCACTTACATGCGGGATGCAAAATTTCATGCATTAATTACATGCGGGTTGGCTACGGGAATAGAAGGATGGCTCAGGAAGAAGAGTTGGAAGAGTAGAAAAAATCT
The DNA here is from genome assembly GCF_032445375.1 of Bacillus rossius redtenbacheri. Classification (NCBI taxonomy): domain Eukaryota; kingdom Metazoa; phylum Arthropoda; class Insecta; order Phasmatodea; family Bacillidae; genus Bacillus; species Bacillus rossius. Next base: position 187,377 of record NW_026962546.1, on the reverse strand, counting down.
ACTAAGCAAGGGCGGGCACTTGGACATTTTTGTCCGCATTTGGGTGTTTGGTCATGACTGGTTTTTAGGGGGCGACTTCGTCGTTTCCCCCAGGCTGCCAGCCAGCCAGGTGAGCTGAAAGAAAGAAAGGTACATCTTACAACTATGAGTTATATGGCCGCGGCACCCAGGTTGCCCCAGTTACCACGGCCATGTATGCCCGACACATTGCGCTGCCAGCCTGGGCATGTCAATCATTGGCTAGTCCAATGTTGATTATTTGCACCGCAGGACGTGGTCAGACACATGGTCGGACACCTATTCTTCGATAGTGAGTCTACTCACTTATTAATTAAAAATAAACATTCCTATGAGAGTGGGGAATTTGTGTGTTGGTGTATTCATTAGGGCCCCGCTGGGCCAAAAAATAATTAGGGCCCCGATGGGCCAAAAATTCATTCATTAGGGCCCCGCTGGGCCAAAAGCATGTGTGTCGCCGGATTCGCATGAGCAGGGGGGGGGGGGGATTTAATTCAGTCACATTGTGCTGCCAGCCTGAGCATGTCAATCATTGGCTAGTCCAATGTTGCATATTTGCACTCCAGGACGTGGTCAGGCACATGTTTAGAATTTATTACTTAATGCTAATATTAGGACTTAAAGTTATGTCTTAAGAAATTAAAATACTTAATACTAAGTCTGGAGCTGCCAGAAATACGAGTGTAAAACTGCGCGATTCTTAAGCAGAATTTTCTCGCCAGTCCGCAACCACAGAGTTGGGGTCGGGCCTCGGCTGAGCGCAGGTGCGCTGTGATTGGCCGGAGCCTCCAGCCAATCACGGGCCACTACGGTGGTCGATGCGCCAGGATGGATTTCGGGCGTTTGTATTTTTGTGTTTCGTCGGGATCATAATTTCCGAGTGAGGAAATATGCGGATTTAAACTATTTACGCATTTATCGTAAAAAGTTTGTGTTGTACGAGTATAAAAGTCTTGCAAAGTCTCTGACTCGGTTTCACGATGCAATGCTTCTACAGGGCAGTATCGTGGGGCGTCTGTGGCGATTCGAATGCACCTATTCTGAATCCTCTGCAGTTTTATTAGGTGTGAGGGGGCAGCTGTTGCCCAGACTGGGGCTGCATATGTAATTATTGGCCGTATTAGAGCATTGTACAGCAGTAGGCCGGTTTTAACCTTGCTGCCGCATCGTCTACTCATTACTGGGTATAGTGCACTGATCCTAGCCTGCGCTTGCGCTCGCCTAGTGTCAATGTGATTGCGCCAGAGTAGTTTTCTATCCATGTGAACACCTAGATATTTCACTACCTCCTTATGCGGTATTTGTTCGTCAAACAAACGTATTTGCGGCCTGCGTTCTACAGGCGGGAGATTTTTACGAGTAAATACAATGGCCTCTGATTTCGTTGTATTTACTTTTATACGCCAAGTCGTGCACCATTGTTCGAACTCAGTGAGCGCGACTTGCAGTCTGTTGGTAGCTAGCTGGAGGTTGTGGGACCTGCTATACAGCACTGTGTCATCTGCATAGCAGCCCAGCTTTACTAGTCGGTGTGCGGGGCGTGGCATGTCACTGACATATATATTAAAGAGTACAGGGCCTAAGATGCTTCCCTGTGGTACACCTGCTCTTATTTGTTTTATGTCTGACAGAGCTCCTTCAGTAGATACTCTAAAGGTTCTGTCTGCTAAATAGGACGCGACTAGTTTAATATAACAGTCTGGAAATCCTGTTTGGTATAGTTTGTAGATTAGCCCCGCATGAAATACTCTGTCGAAGGCTTTCTCTACATCTATAAACGTAGCGACTACATAATCCTGTACATTAAATGCGCTTGTGATTTCTTCTGTCAGGCGCACGAGCTGATGTACTGTCGAGTGTGTACTGCGAAAGCCGAACTGTTCATCCGGCAGTATGTTATTCTCGTGTATGTGTACATTAAGTCTGTGTAGTATAATACTCTCCACGACTTTAGACACAGTACTTAGCAGACTGATAGGTCTGTAATTCTGTGGCAGTGTTTTATTTTTACCTGGCTTGTGAAAGACTATAACTCTAGCCTCTTTCCACTGTGAGGGGAAAATATTTAACCGAAACATTGCATTTATGCACTCAGCTAGATATTCGAGTGTTTCGTTCGGGAGTTGTTTGAGGACAACAGCCTGTATGCCGTCATTCCCGGGAGCTTTTCGCGGCTTCATTTTCTTGATAGCACGCTTTATTTCTTGCGCCTGTGTAAGTAAAGGCTCAGAGGTTGTGGGCAGTCGCAATTTAACACGTAGTTCGCGGTAAATTTGCGCCGTGAATATCCTATCGCAGGGCTGCATGTTGGGCTGGAAAGCTGCTTCCAGTGTGTCAGCGAAAGCTTGTGCCTTATCACAGGGCTGAAAAACTACACCATTGTTTGTTTCAAGGGGCGGGATTTTTTCCGATTTATTTAAAATCCGCTTCGTCATTGTCCAGGCACTTCCGTCCTGGGTGTCGAGTCGCGCGATTTTAGTTTCCCACTGGCTGCCTCGCCAGAGTGAGATTTCGTCTGAAATGATTGTTTGTAGTTCATTTATTCGGCGTTTCGTCTCTTGTGTACGACGCCGTGTGTATTCACGCCGCAGTCGATTTTTTTGTGAAATCAAGCTGCGGATGTATTCTGGCAGCTCGTCGTGTGCTAACCTAACCTCCTTTTCTGGGATGCACTGGCTAATACCATCCTGGATTTTTTCTGTTAGGTCTAATATCGCGGAATTTAAATTGTCGCTGTTTTCAATAGTTATTTCGGCCGCGTCGGGGAGATTTACTGTTAAATAGTTTTTAAATTGTTGCCAGTCCGCGTTTTTATAGTCCCTGATTTTTCGTGGCTGGTTGGAGTCTATATTTGCGTCATCAAATTTTAAATGAACAGGGAAATGATCCGATGACATGTCGTGTACAACCTCGAGTTCGAATCCCGTGTTGACACGTTTGTTCAGGGCGATATCTAAAATATCAGGCATGTCGTTCAGTCGACCAGAGTCATGTGTGGGCTCTGAGGGAGCATGTACTGTATAGTTTTTGTTGAGTTGGTGAGTGTAGAGTAGTCTGCCGTTCGCTGTAGCGCGCCTGCAGTTCCACTCTATGTGTTTGGCATTGATATCGCCTACAGCAAGGAAGCTCGGGGCCGCTCCATATAAAGTATCCAGGTCTGCCTCGCTGAGGGACCTGCCTGGTGGGGCGTACATTGCAATTAATTTAATTTGTTGCCGATTTATATTTAAATTAATTCCTATAGCCTCCAGTTGTTGGAAATCAGGGAGCTGGCAGGCAGTGTGTTGTACACTAGTGTGTACAGCAAGGGCTACTCCACCGCCTCGTGCGTCTCGATCGCGCCTATAAATGACATAATTTAATATTGTCAGCCTGTCTGTCGGAGTCAGATGCGTTTCGTTTATCGCAGCTATTTTTATTTTATGTTTATCCAGGTGGTTGATAAATTCCGGTAGTTTATTTTTAATGCCGCGTGCATTCCAGAAGAGGAGGGAATGTAACTTAAGACTAGTGGCTGCGTGTGTGCTGCAATTCGGTGCCGAATTATTGTAGGTCATCGACAACGACCCCAGCAAGCGCACACACGCAATCCATGGTGGCACGTATTTTGTCTGCCATGGATTTGGACGTGTCTAGCCAGATGACTAGAAGCTGGCACAGAGGGCCGATGGCACTCTGCAGTTGGGCGTTGCCTATGATGGCCTCGTGGGAGCGGATGACCGCCTGGATGTCCGCAAGCTGCGGTGCCTGGGCGCTGGTGGACGGAGTCTGCTGGGCAGTTGGCAGCTCTGGTGCTGCATCGACTGCCATTGCTGCCACGGGTGCGGCCTGCGGCTGGGCGGGGGCTGGCGTTCTCTTCGCCGGTGTGGGAGCTGGCTTGGTGGCTGTCAGCTTGTCCTGGGCGGGCTGTCGGGGCCTGTCCTGGGCGGGGCGCGGGGGCTTTCCTTGGCCATTTTTGTGGCCGGTGGGGTTCTTCTTGAACCCCTTCTTCTTCTGCCACGGGTTGTTTGCAAGGACTGGGTAGTCCAGCTCATTGTGGCTGGGCTCCCAGTGCTGCTGCAGGGGCGCATACCGGCTCCCGCTGGCCTGCGCCAGGTAGTCGCCGAAGCACGGCGGCGGTGGGCCCCAGGGGTTGTGTCTTGGGGGGGCGTGATGTCCCTGTGGTGTCTGCTGTTGAGGCTGGGGCTGGTTGGTGGCGCGCGTGTTGTCGCGCATGTCGCGGCGGGATTGTAGCTCCCGCTTCTTTCGTTCTTGGGGGGGAAGGTGCCTCCGTGTCTCCTTCTTGTACGCACTGCACCCCTTGAAATTGGCGCAGTGCGGTTCCTCGCAGTGAGCACACTTTTTGTGCTCCTGCTGGCCCCCGTGCGGGCATTCGGTGGCGCAGTGCGAGCCACTGCACCACCTGCAGACTGGTGCTGCACTGCAGCCTTTGCCCACGTGGTTGAAACGTTGGCAGTTGCTGCACTGCGCAGGGCCCTTCGGTCGCCTGTAGTCGTCCACGCGAATCCGCATTCCAGCGAATTCGCGCAGAGCCTGAATGGTCGCTGAGTCGCACGACTGCGGCACCTCAATGACGAGGGCGTCGCACTTCTCCCGTCTCCGCCTGTTCTCCAGGAACCAGTGGTTCTGGACGGGCAGGTTCAGTGCGGCGAACTCCTCTTGTAGGAAGTCCGTTGGTGTGTGACGGTGTACGCCGCGCAGTACGAATTTTTTCGGTACTTCGTGCTGTTGCAGAAGTACCGAGTGCTGCGCACCAATGGCCTGAAGGGCCTTAACTGCGCGCGTGTAGTCCGCGATGGTGGCGGTGTGGACCATTATTTCGTCCTTCCCGCGGTTTGTGCATGTGAAGCGCTCGGTGAGGGCATTCTTGAGTGTATGGTACACTCGCGGGTACTGGTGCCCCTGGTCAAGGAACACGAAGAGTGGCTTGACGCGATGGGCCTTGGGCGCTGCCGCAGGTGGCTGTTGGTTGGGGGGGGCGGGGCCCGCCTGCTCGGTTGAGGAAGAGGCCGCCATCTCGTGGTGCGACCTCTTCGCCTTTTTCGTGGCGACTGTCTGCCAGTCGCCATCGGTTGCGTCCTCCTGAGGGGAGGGCATTGAGTCGTCCATCTCTGTCATTATGTCTTTAAGTCGCGTCAGCCTCACACTCGTGAGCACCCACTGACCGTCCCCCGGGGCTAAGTTAGCCGGGTTCAGGCTAGGCTGAAGGGGATCTAACTCCCCGGGTGTCTCAGAGCTCGTTGGTCGTTAATACTACCTTTACCTGGTACCGTTACACTCTACCTGCCTGCGCACTCTGGGTGCACAGGCTACCTTTCAGGAAAACACTGGGTAGCACTGTGAAGTGCTACACACAGCTTTAGGCGCGGAGCTCCTCTCCGTACGTCCGTCCTCGGCCAAGGCTCAAGGCAAACCTTTTCTCTCTGCAAATATCTGGTTACCCAATTTTCTGGTTGCGGACGGTTCAGAAAATTCTCGATGCCTTGCTCACGTAGGGAGCAGCGCACTTTGGACAGCGAAAGTAATGTAGGGCTTCTTTAGCACTGATTTTTCAATGTTTTCTAAATGTCAGCAGTCTACGATGACATAATGGGCAGTTCCACTAATAGTGTAATTTTTTTATGGCAGCTGCACTGTTTAATTTGCACTGCGAGCTGTTTAAATTTACTGCTACACCAAACAGGGAACTTTTCATTTGCAGATGTTATTCAAGGAATCAAATACGTAATTTGTGCTGGAATCACTTGAAAATGGTTAAATTAACTTAGGTATACTTTAGTGTATAGTATGCTGAAAATGTGGAGATAATTTCATGAAGGCTGTTTGCTGTGGAAGCACTAGCAAATCACCTTGTTCAGTGCCACCTGGAATGGCTTTCTTCGTGCACCTCCAAGGATGATGTGATTATTATTGTGAGTAAATTTTGTTTACATTTTCATTGTGTGAATAATAAAACTTTTAACTGTACACACAACAAGCATTTCACTTGGATCTGATGCATTCTCAAGAGTGCAGTTTCTGTTTAGCTTTTAAAACTGGCTGCCCTTCAATTCACTCAAGGTGCAGATGCAAGTTGCTGATGAAGTATTCCACACACATGCTACATTGGAGAAATATTTTAATAAAAATTAAAACTCTTGCAGGATTTCGAATAAAAACTATCCTATTTATCCCTTCTATGTTTTGGTACTGCGAAATTGAGAGAGGTAAGTAAGTTGTGAGGTTATTTTTACTTGCTTGCATGTGAGGTTAGCAGAGCAAAAATATTTTTGAAATTGCAGATACATGGTCACTTTATTTCGTTGCAAACATTTATAAGCTCGTAATCTTATTTAAAGTCTCCATACTTAATGCGTTTGGAAAACCTTCTTTCTCTCAATTTTACAATGGAACAAAATTTTACTTGTATGTGTACATTAATTCCATCTCTAAATGATGTAGGTTTACGCACCGAGATCAGGTACATTGTAGAGAGAAAAACACACGAGTACCTGCTTATTTTGAAGTTTTAATGAGTATATTAAAAAAAAAAAAAAAAAAAACGATAAAAATATAATTGAAAAAGTATATTATTCACGTATTTTTGAGGATGAGGGGAGGGGGTGTTTTTGTCCGATGGTCGTTTATCTTTAAAGAAATTTCCGTTGGACCTGTGCGTTCTTGCTCTGCCAATTCTCGAAAAATGAAATATTTTAAGTCGTCTTTTATGTGCTAACTTCATTATATTTGGCTGCATTCGTATTTTTATTAGTTTTGAAACATTCATGTCACGGAAAATAATCATAAACCAGGACAAAAACGTTTTGACTAAATGTTCTAGGTTGGTTGTAAAACATTTTCTTATTTTATTTCACATCGGAAACATCTGTTAAGTTGTAAGCTTTGTAATGAATGCGACAGTCACTTGTTCGCTGAAGTGTTTGTTTAAGAAATTAGTATTGTAAATTTGTTTATGGTCTTGTTAAATGAAATTTTAAGTGAAATCATTTGGGAAAACAGAGGCTACAGGAATTTTCAACACAACTTGATGACCGACGTTGTGACTAGTGTGGGAGTGTGTGCTCGTGTAAATATCAATTTTTCTTACTCCTCGTGCCGGTCAACAGGAAAACAGCGAGTGTGTTATCTCATCGCGGGCGTGTGATTGCGTGTGGTAAATTGTGCTAGGTTAATTACCGCAAAACTCCACTGTGTGCAAATATGTAGTGTGTCGCTGTATGCAAATATTTGGTATGTCTTTTTTTTTTTTTTTTTCAGGCAATACACACTTTGAATTTTACACAATTTCGATGCTGCAACCTAAGTGTATACATGCGAATAGGATTGCTTAAATGAAAAAGTAAAGTAGGAGGTAAGTGCAAATGTTTCCAGGAGGTTATGCACACACAATCTATTTTATGAATTAATAGTTATTATCTAAGAAAATGATAGAAGATTATAAATAATGTGTGCAGAATAATACAGAATTTGCATGTTACACAAAAAAAAAATATATATATATTCCAAATATTGTTAGCAAAATGCACCTAGATTAGTGAGCTGGATTTTTTTTTTTTTTTTGTATTTTTGTTCTGTTGATCCCACGTGGAGTCAAGGCTCCGGGATATAGAACATGTATGTGCAGACAATTAATATTTACATGATGCAAGTTACCAAGAAAAAAAATTTCAAAAAAAAAAAATACATAACATGTTACACAATTTAACTTTATGCAAAACATGAAGCAGCTGTTATCACAAGTCCATTCAACAAATTAACAGTTCAATTTCTCTATTATCAATCAAATTAAAGAATAGCTTCAGAGGGTAGGTAGGATATTCTAGAAGAATTTTTTTTACTGTTTTTTTTTTTAATACTGGTAAATTGTTTTAGTTATTTTCTGTGATATTAAGTTGTAAAGTTTTACTCCCAAGTAATTTAGTCCATTTTCAAATCGCCTAGTGTTATGTTCAACTATCCTCAATTTACTAGCATTTCTGGTGTTATACCTATGTGCGAATATCTAAAAAAAAAAAAAAAAAAAAAAAATAATAATTTTTTTTTTCTTCTTTTTCTTAAGAATGAATAAAAAGTTTCTAGAACGTATTCATTTATGGCAGTCAGGACTTTAAGTTTTTTGAATTTTGGTCTGCAGTTAGATGATTTTTTATCTTTTGTTATTATTCTAATAGCTCCTTTTTTTTTTTTTTTCCCCCAATGTTATATGGCAGAAAGAGTAGAGCTATGGCTACTGTGACATCATGCATTGATGGGAAGGTTATTGTTGGATAACAAAAATTTAGATGATATAATTTTTATTTTTTTCCATACACAACACATTGCAGGTACAATTTTACAGGTTACAGCTGTACCACCTCTAGTATTGCTGCCGACCATCCAACAAATGAGCACACTAAACAGGCATTGATGACATTGTTATCAACGTCTTTTTGAATCTCTCATTATTATACATAACTGCCCACTGAAACAGAGAAACTTCAAAATAGGTGTGTGTGTGTGTGTTTATATATATATATATATATATATATATATATATATATATACACATATATACATACATACATACATACATACATACATACATATACACTTATATATTTATTTTTTCACTTTGAATTTTGTATGAGGTATACACATGCAAAGATTCACAGCTACTGGGTGGGTGAGTGAGTGAGTGAGTGAGTGAGTGATTGATTGATTGATTGATTGATTGATTGATTGATTGATTGAGAGAGAGTGAGTGTGTGTGTTAGGGGGGGGGGGGAAATGTGGTGATTGTGGGGGAAAAAAAAATTTAAAATTGAAATTTTTAAAAAAAAAATTTTTTTCTGTAGGGTGCAAAATAGTAGTGCCAACGGCACGTGGTGTTCCCAAGCGGTCACCCATCTAAGTACTAACCACGCTCGACGATGCTTAACTTCGGTGATCGGACGAGAACCGGTGTGTTCATCGTGATATGGCCGTTGGCAATGATATAGATGTTTTTTTTTTGCAGTTTGTATTTGCCACTCGAAATAGCTATACCAGGTGTGATTGTTACAAACAACAGGAGAAATCGTGTAATGAACACTCTTTTACTTCCCCCCCCCCCTCCCCTCACACAACACCCACCACCCTCACCATCCCAACCACCAAAGCCCTCTTCAAAATACACTCTCACACACACACACAAACCCACACTCTATAACTGATGAACATTACCATAACTTCTTAAAGCCATTAGATAATATTTAACTCAAGAAAGGTATTGTGATATGTTTAAAGAAAGAAAGGTGAAACCTTTAACTTTACCAGCAGGTATTAGTATCACTGAGGTATCTTCTAGGTTGTAGCAGCAATAGTAGTAATAATAATAAAATTAAATAAGGTAATAAAAAAGAAAAGTTATACATGTGATCAAATCATGAATGTATAAAACTGGAATGAATTTAAATTTTTTTTATTTTTCTTCATAGGCTGTTTTGAAATTGATGAGTAAGTGCCTCTTCTTTTAAATTTTTTAATGCTGAACACTGTTACATAAGAGATGAATGTTTAGAAAATTTAAAAAAAAAAAAGCTAGCCCAGCCCCCTCCCCCCCTCACACAAAATCCAAACAAAAAAAAAACACCCTCCTTCAAAACATCACATAATCATCCAGCCAGCAGTGCAGACGAGAAATTTGCACTCGGGGCCGCCATTTTGACGATAAATTCTTGCATGGCACACCAAAGGTAGGAAAGAATTTAAAAAAATAAAAATAATGGGCGAGCACCCTCGCGTCTGCCTGTAGAAAATGAAGTTAAAAGTAACATAACCTAAAGACAGGCACACACTAGGGTGCTCCCAGGCGGTTGAGAAATTTTTTCCCGCCAAAAGACTTATATATATTATTTATTTTACTGTTTTTGGCAGGGGGCTATGTCGGTCTGTGTGCAAAGTAGTTCCTACTCCCGCCGCCAGGAGCGCGCGCGGTGGGTAGCGATGTTGTTTTTTCTGCTTTCATTTGTTTATTATTTAGAGGGTTAATGCTATGTAAATGTACGCAAGTTTGGTTATGTGTCGGTAGTTGTGCGAGATTTAATTTCCGAAACGAAATTTGACTTTCATCGGCCTGCATTTCTCACTTATTCGGAAAATACATGTGTGTTTATGTATGTATAATAATCGAGTGATTTTGTAATAATTTGGAAGTTTTGTTTGCGTGTGCGATGTGGGGAAGAAAAGGTGTGCACACGAGTCCTAGGGCTATATTTTTTTTTATTGCGAAATATTTACTTCATGTGGTGAAAAATTTTAAATTATTTGTGATGCAAGTGAAATTTTTTTTTTTTTTTCAGTTGGGTGATGTGTTTGTCCTCGTTTGTGTGCAAGGAAGCAAACATGCTGAAGGTAAGGGGCCATAAATGACACTTTAAAATATTAGTTTACCATTAATTTTGGTTAAATATTAAATTGCCATATAAGTAAAATCATGTCAACTGTTGTATTCCACCCAGTATAAGCTGTTAGTAATGGGTACTTAATATAAATAGAATAAATGTAAGCATTTTCGTCTGCATGAAAATTCACTTTTTTTTTGGATCCATTTGTACTGTGGGTAGTTAAATAGTACATTATGTTGTTTTTACTTCGAAGTACAAAACATCTTGTGCATGATTGCAAATTCAAACGCAGTTAAGCATAATATGAATTCGAATTATGTGTGTGTGTGTGTGTATATATATATATTTTTTTCAGTTTTTTTTTTTTTTTTTTTTTTTTTTTTTTTTTTTTTTTTTTTACTGTGTCCAGTTTTAGCACAAATGGAATTATTTTCAAAGTGAATCGATGCAACTGGTCTTTGCCATTAATATTGATATATGATCTAACTAAATTAAATAGAAAGGATTTTTTTATTTATTTTTTTATATATATAAATATATTTGTAGCAATGTACTAATGACCACAGAAGTAAGCAAAAAAAAAAAATATATATATATATATCTCAGCCAGTAAACCATGCGTCTTAAAGACTTTTTTTAATGAAAATATTTCTGCCTTGGTTAAGCTTACATTTACTATCATAGGGATTGAGGGAATTGTAGAACAGCAGCAGAAGCATTTCCTTTCATGATCATGTTCTTGGTCCTGAAAAGGACCGTTTATGTAAGCATGTGCACACCAGACCTGCTCACTTGGAGCTGGTGTATTTGGTGACAGCCTTGGTGCCCTCGCTGACAGCGTGCTTGGCCAGCTCCCCGGGCAGCAGCAGTCTCACGGCCGTCTGTATCTCGCGGCTGGTGATGGTGGAGCGCTTGTTGTAGTGGGCGAGGCGGCTGGCCTCTGCCGCGATGCGCTCGAAAATGTCGTTCACGAAACTGTTCATGATGCTCATGGCCTTAGATGATATGCCAGTGTCCGGATGAACTTGCTTCAACACTTTGTAGATGTAGATTGCGTAGCTTTCCTTCCTCTTGCGCTTCTTTTTCTTGTCGCCCTTCGAGATGTTTTTCTGGGCCTTGCCCGCCTTTTTGGCTGCCTTACCGCTCGTCTTGGGGGGCATCGTAGGTCTGAGCTGTGCCGCTGTCGCTAGATGAGTGAGACGGGAATTTTTTTTTTTTTTTTTTTTTTAGACTACAGCCCCTCCACGCTGAAGTCAGTCTCACACAGCCGAAGTGTTTGTGAGCCCTGCTAACCAAATGGGAATGATTTGACTGAGGGAATTGATGCGTGCCAGGTGGGACCTATACGCTTAATTTGATAAACTGAGTAACTGCCTATGCTGTCTTCACTCTCCTGTGAGGGAGGGGGAAGCAGCTGGCGACGTGCGTCTGGCGCGGTCAAGCCTGCAGGAGTGCGGAATTTGCACCCCGACAGCCTATGGGGAGTAGCAAAGGGTAGACAACAGTAAACCAGCGAGCGCACTGGAGGAAACCTGTTGCCTGTGAGTGAAAAGTTAACGCAACCGAGGGCCCGAAGGGATAGGAAGCGGATGAGGGCGAATGGGATCTGTGGTTCTCCCTGATGGGATTTCTGGAAGAGCCATTTTGAGCACGCCATGCGGCGTATGTGCTCGGCAGGCACGAGCGAATGTGGCAATTTAGGCCTCGGCATCTCGAGGGCGGCAGGAACTGCTGGCGCGACCTGCAACTAAAAATACAACACATATTTACATTGTTCTATAACTAAGTTTAATGGCTATTAGCCCGGTTAGGCTAATAAAGGGGCTCGTGCACTCAGGCACTATGGCCGGCGTCTCTGAGCCACAAGATGATGGGGAGTGAGACGGGAACTGAATTTTTTTCGTGAAAAGTTTTCTTGGCTTCTTGTTGCGCGACCAATCGGAGCGCTCCGCGGCTCGTGATTGGTCGCGCTCCGCGGAGGGACGTGTAACAAAAGTAATTTCCAGCGGCCGGGGCGCCACTTTCTCGTAGGTTGCGGACCAGTGTACAGCTTCTTCCTGGTAGCTTGTGTTTTGGTTCGATTTCTTGTGTTCAGTGGTGATTTGTGCATCGAAGTGCTATATTTCGACATCTACGTACCTTCAGGCATCAGCACAGGTGTTTGTGCGTCGGGGCTCTGCCTAGTTACATTTTAAACTGTGTTTCTTACTTCGTGTTACTATGTAAACATTCTGCTTCGTCGGTGATGGATCGATTGTGAGTGTGGGAGTATCGATTCTGTCGCTTTGTGCTTACCTGCAACCAAGATGGCCGACAAAGACACTTTATCATTTCCATTGGGGCAACCTCCACTTTCGCCTCTTCCACCTCGCTCCCAGGGTGCGAATAAATTTTGGGCGACTCCTGGTCGGCATTCTGCTCATGCGGTTTCGTCCTCTTCCGATTCTGATGACGCTTCGCCTCCTGGTAGCCCTGTTGAGAGGAAGCCTGCCAAAATATCGAAGGATGCGGCAAAGGCTATTGTATCTCGCCACTGGTTTGCCTCTCAGCGCCCGAACGACGATGGTGGTAGCACGCCTTCTTCACGCGCCATTGCCCGGGCCGATCTACACAAGTCCCGGCGCACCCAGCTGGACTCCACTTTGGCGCTGAAGCGCCATGCTGGCTCTTCAGTTGATGCCACAATTGACGCCGTGGCCCGGGGCTGCGCTCCTGCTGCTTCCACTTCGCGGGTGCCATCCTGGCCGGACGATTTGCACCGCATCGACTCTGACGGCCCTGGTGTGAGCCCGCGGCGTCGGGGCTCGCTCCCCGATGTCCATTTGCTCCACCAGGTTGAGGAGACCTGGCGCAGCCTCGCCGCCGGTGCGCCCCTGCCTGGCTCTACTGCCGGTGGGCCCATCTCCAGTTGCCCGGGGCCGTCCACTGATGGCGTCGGTGCTGCCATGGCGTCGGCGCAGGCGGCTTCGGGCTCCCTGTCCCGGGGACCGCGCCGGTCTGCTGTGGCGGACCCTGGCGTGCCTGGCCTGGCCGTCGGTGTCCCTCGTGGCTGTCCCGGGGCTGCCTCTGACACTGCGTCTGTGCCGGGTGTCCTGGCGGCGGCCGACCGTGTTGTCCCGCCGGCCCAGCCTGGTCTTCCTTCGACGCCTGCGCCTGCTGTGGCCCCTCGCCCGCCCGGGCTGTCACCGGATAGTGGTACTGCGCCACGGCGCATTCCGCCAATTGTTGTCAATACCAAACTGAATGTTGACGCCATTCGCGGGAACCGGTCGCTGCGGCAGAAGCTGCAGGGGAACTTCACCGTGGACTATCTTCGGGGCTATCCACGCTATCACCCCACAAGCCTGCACGACCGGGAGGCCCTGCTGACGTATTTCCGGGACCATGGCATCCCTTGCCACACGTTTCCATTGGGTCGGAAGACTTCACCCCGGATTGTCCTGGCGGGTCTCCCCTCCGAGACTTCCCAGGACTCGGTCCTGGAGGAACTGCGTGCCGTTGGGGTGCACCCCGAGTCGCTCCGGCCCCTCACTTCGGAGCGCGAGCTCCACCGGGGCTTCATCAGATTTCTCGTGGTCCTCGCAGATGCCGCGCAGGTCGCCAAGGCCCGAGCAGTCCGGCACCTAGCTGGCCTCACCGTCCAATGGGAGGAGTTCCGGGGCACGGCGCGGCCTCTTCAATGCCACCAATGCCAGAGGTGGGGACACCACGCGGCGGACTGTGGAAATCCCTTCCGCTGTCTCCGCTGCACCCAGCACCACGTCCGCGGGTCCTGCCCGAAGCTACCCGACGAGCCTCCGCAGTGCGTGAACTGCTCGGGGCCACATCCGGCGAATGCTCGTACCTGCCCCACTTACGTGCAGTTCATCGAGGGGCAGCTGCGTCGCCAGGGACCAAAGCCTCGTCCGCCGGGCCAGGACGCCTCTGCGGCGCCTCCTCGGCAGCCCCGTGCTCCGCTTCAGTTCCAGCGCCGGCCGCACGAGGACATGTTCCCGCCGCTCCCTTCGTTCTCTCTTCCGTCATGCCCCTCTGCCGTTTCCTACGCTGGGCTAGTGGCTGGCCAACCTGCGGCGCGTTCCCCGTGCCCACCTTTGGCCCCGGTCCCCCCTGCGCCCCAGCTACCCTCTCTCTTTTGTTCCGTGCCTGGTCCACCTCCAGTTGACTCTTCTTCTGTCTTGTTGCGCGCCCCTCCTCCTGCTCCCACCACTGCTGCAGGTGTTTCGCCTTCCCTCGCTCCTCCCGGCCTGGTGCAGCCGGCGTGTCCCCCGGTGTCGCGAGCGCCTTTGGACTCGAGGGCTGAGGAGGGCTCGCGGGCTGTGCAGCTGCCCGCTGCTTCCTCCCTCGCTGCAGCTCCTGCTCCGGCTCCTGCCCCCCTGCCAGTCCCTTCGGACTGCCCCCCCGCGTCTGTCCCCCCTTCTGATTCCTCTCTGCCGCCTTCCGTGCGCCCTCCGCCCGTGTTCCCGGCTTCCGCTCCCTTTCCTGTGTTTTTTGAGACTTTCAATTGGCTCGCCCGGCTGAATCTCCTCCCGTGGCTGCCGTTCTTTGCCGATGCCATCTTCCGCATCTCTCAGGCTCCTACCCCTCTTCTCCAGGCCGACATTTATTTCCAGTCCATTTTCCACTTCCTCCGGACTGTGCTCCCAGCAGCTTAAGTTTGTCCTCTGGAATGCCCGGGGCATTCGAGCGAAGCTGGGGGACTTCCGGCACTTCCTGTCCACTGAACGGCCTGCCCTTGTCCTTCTCTCTGAGACATGGCTCAAACCCGATCTCCCCTTCTCCGTGCCTGGGTACGTCATCTATCGCTGGGACCGGGACACTCGTGGGGGTGGTGTTGCTCTCCTCATCCTGTCTACCCTCCCGCACCATCAGCGCGCGCTGCCCCCCCTCCGCAATGCCGAGGCGGTGGCGGTGCGTCTCCATCTGGCTCCTCATCCTCTCACTGTGTGCTCCGTCTATCTCCCTGAACATGGTCCCTTCCCGGCAGACGACTTGCGTGCTCTCTTCCATCTGGACGCGCGCGTGGTCGTGGGCGGGGATTTCAATTGCCGGCATCGCGCTTGGGGCTGTGTGTCCACGAGCAATCGGGGCACTCAGCTTCAGCGCCTCGTTCAGGGTTCCCCCCGTCTCGCCATTCACGCTCCCCCCTCATTCACTTTCATTCCATGTCACGTCCGGCAGCGGCCGAGTGTCCTCGACCTCCTCCTTTCTGTTGGACAGGTGGCTGTGTCGGGGCTCGAGGCCCGGGCCGAGCTCACGTCAGATCACACCCCTGTCGTTGGTTTCGTTCGTACCGATTCTCTCCCCCTCCATGGACCCCGCCCGTGGTTCGACTTCAGTCGTGCAGATTGGGGTGCCTACCGGTCTCATCTGGATGGGCACCTCGATCTGCACTTCCATGTCGCTTCCCCGCAGCAGCTCGATGAGCGCGTGCACGTTTTCAGTGATGCTGTGCTCGCGGCTGCTGGCGCCACCATTCCTCTCCGCTCCACTGTCATTCGTGGCACTCCCTTTCCTCCCTACCTTCGACACTTCATCGCGGCCCGCGACGCCGCGCGGCGGCGGTGGCAGTCGTCCCGCGCCGCTGCTCGTTGGCTCGACTATGTGCACCTGCGGGCGCGGTGCCGGGCGCTCACTGAGGAGTGGCTCGCGGCGGAGCGGGTCCGTAAAGTGTCTTCCCTCTCCTTCCAGTCGGGGTCCATATTCCGGTACGCGCGGAACCTTCGTGCCACGCCGTCCATCATCCCGCCCCTGGGTGGGGGGCCGCAGGGCCTTTGCGAGTCCCCTGCCCAGAAGGCGGAGCTGCTGGCGGATTCATTTCACTCGTCATTCACCCCTCGTATTCCCCCTGGGGTGGTTTCCCTCCTTCCCACTCATTACACCCCGCCTCCTCCGCCCGCACCCGGTGACATCCGTCTGTCTACCCCGGGGGAAATTCATTCCATTATCACGCACCTTCGTGTCACAACTGCTCCTGGGCCAGATGCCATTCATCCACGGCTCGTCTTCTCCCTGTCTCGGAAGGCGACCGTGTACCTCACCAAGCTTGTCAACGGTATTCTCCTCACGGGTCATTTCCCCACTGCGTGGCGGGCTGCGATCGTCGTCCCCATTCCGAAGCCGCGTGCCAATGCTCATCTTCCTTCGGGCTACCGGCCCATCAGTCTCCTGTCTGTCCTTTCAAAAGTGGCCGAGAGAGTCCTCCTCCGCCGGCTGGAGCATCATCTCACCCCTCTCGGTCCCCTTCCATCATTTCAATTCGGGTTTCGGCGCGGGCTGTCGGCTCAGCACGCCGTGGCGCGCGTCGTGGACCAGATCACCGCCGGTTTCACCTCTTTTCAACACTCTGGTATCATCCTCCTCGATCTTTCGAAGGCCTTCGATACTGTCAACCATCACGCGCTCCTCATCAAGTTGGCATATCAGGGCTTCCCTCCTGCCCTCATTCACATTATTTACAACTTTCTTTCACATCGTTCATTTTGTGTCCGTGTCTCTCATGTCGTTTCGCAGTCCCGCGTCATCCCTGCTGGCGTCCCTCAGGGTGCCATCCTGTCCCCCCTCTTGTTCTCCCTCTTCACTTCTGACATCCCTACTCCTCCGCATTGTTCTCTCACCTTGTACGCTGATGACACCGCCATTGTCACATCATCTCGTCACGTCGCGGACGTTCCCGTCCGCCTTACGGCGGCGGTTGCATCCATCACCTCGTACTACCATTCTTGGGGAATCCTGGCGAATGCCGGCAAATCGCAGGCGGCGTTTTTCACCCGCCGCTTCCCCCGCCCCCCGCCCCCTGTTGTTTCACACGGTGTTCCGATTCCCTGGTCCCCGGTGGTGACGTACCTGGGTGTCCGTCTGGACTCCGGCCTGCGGTGGGGGGCCCACATCACCGAGTCAATTTCCTCGGCCAGGCGTGCCCTCCACGCGTTGGCCCCTCTCCTCCGTCCGGCGTGTCCTCTCCCGGTTCCCATCCGGGTCAACTTGCTCCGGCTCTA
>NW_026962546.1:155000-165000 GCF_032445375.1 Bacillus rossius redtenbacheri | reverse complement strand
AACTTTTAACTGTACACACAACAAGCATTTCACTTGGATCTGATGCATTCTCAAGAGTGCAGTTTCTGTTTAGCTTTTAAAACTGGCTGCCCTTCAATTCACTCAAGGTGCAGATGCAAGTTGCTGATGAAGTATTCCACACACATGCTACATTGGAGAAATATTTTAATAAAAATTAAAACTCTTGCAGGATTTCGAATAAAAACTATCCTATTTATCCCTTCTATGTTTTGGTACTGCGAAATTGAGAGAGGTAAGTAAGTTGTGAGGTTATTTTTACTTGCTTGCATGTGAGGTTAGCAGAGCAAAAATATTTTTGAAATTGCAGATACATGGTCACTTTATTTCGTTGCAAACATTTATAAGCTCGTAATCTTATTTAAAGTCTCCATACTTAATGCGTTTGGAAAACCTTCTTTCTCTCAATTTTACAATGGAACAAAATTTTACTTGTATGTGTACATTAATTCCATCTCTAAATGATGTAGGTTTACGCACCGAGATCAGGTACATTGTAGAGAGAAAAACACACGAGTACCTGCTTATTTTGAAGTTTTAATGAGTATATTAAAAAAAAAAAAAAAAAAACGATAAAAATATAATTGAAAAAGTATATTATTCACGTATTTTTGAGGATGAGGGGAGGGGGTGTTTTTGTCCGATGGTCGTTTATCTTTAAAGAAATTTCCGTTGGACCTGTGCGTTCTTGCTCTGCCAATTCTCGAAAAATGAAATATTTTAAGTCGTCTTTTATGTGCTAACTTCATTATATTTGGCTGCATTCGTATTTTTATTAGTTTTGAAACATTCATGTCACGGAAAATAATCATAAACCAGGACAAAAACGTTTTGACTAAATGTTCTAGGTTGGTTGTAAAACATTTTCTTATTTTATTTCACATCGGAAACATCTGTTAAGTTGTAAGCTTTGTAATGAATGCGACAGTCACTTGTTCGCTGAAGTGTTTGTTTAAGAAATTAGTATTGTAAATTTGTTTATGGTCTTGTTAAATGAAATTTTAAGTGAAATCATTTGGGAAAACAGAGGCTACAGGAATTTTCAACACAACTTGATGACCGACGTTGTGACTAGTGTGGGAGTGTGTGCTCGTGTAAATATCAATTTTTCTTACTCCTCGTGCCGGTCAACAGGAAAACAGCGAGTGTGTTATCTCATCGCGGGCGTGTGATTGCGTGTGGTAAATTGTGCTAGGTTAATTACCGCAAAACTCCACTGTGTGCAAATATGTAGTGTGTCGCTGTATGCAAATATTTGGTATGTCTTTTTTTTTTTTTTTTTTTCAGGCAATACACACTTTGAATTTTACACAATTTCGATGCTGCAACCTAAGTGTATACATGCGAATAGGATTGCTTAAATGAAAAAGTAAAGTAGGAGGTAAGTGCAAATGTTTCCAGGAGGTTATGCACACACAATCTATTTTATGAATTAATAGTTATTATCTAAGAAAATGATAGAAGATTATAAATAATGTGTGCAGAATAATACAGAATTTGCATGTTACACAAAAAAAAAATATATATATATTCCAAATATTGTTAGCAAAATGCACCTAGATTAGTGAGCTGGATTTTTTTTTTTTTTTTGTATTTTTGTTCTGTTGATCCCACGTGGAGTCAAGGCTCCGGGATATAGAACATGTATGTGCAGACAATTAATATTTACATGATGCAAGTTACCAAGAAAAAAAATTTCAAAAAAAAAAAATACATAACATGTTACACAATTTAACTTTATGCAAAACATGAAGCAGCTGTTATCACAAGTCCATTCAACAAATTAACAGTTCAATTTCTCTATTATCAATCAAATTAAAGAATAGCTTCAGAGGGTAGGTAGGATATTCTAGAAGAATTTTTTTTACTGTTTTTTTTTTTAATACTGGTAAATTGTTTTAGTTATTTTCTGTGATATTAAGTTGTAAAGTTTTACTCCCAAGTAATTTAGTCCATTTTCAAATCGCCTAGTGTTATG
Organism: Bacillus rossius redtenbacheri; assembly: GCF_032445375.1. Lineage (NCBI taxonomy): Eukaryota > Metazoa > Arthropoda > Insecta > Phasmatodea > Bacillidae > Bacillus > Bacillus rossius. Next base: position 163,004 of record NW_026962546.1, on the reverse strand, counting down.
TTCAACTATCCTCAATTTACTAGCATTTCTGGTGTTATACCTATGTGCGAATATCTAAAAAAAAAAAAAAAAAAAAAAATAATAATTTTTTTTTTCTTCTTTTTCTTAAGAATGAATAAAAAGTTTCTAGAACGTATTCATTTATGGCAGTCAGGACTTTAAGTTTTTTGAATTTTGGTCTGCAGTTAGATGATTTTTTATCTTTTGTTATTATTCTAATAGCTCCTTTTTTTTTTTTTTTCCCCCAATGTTATATGGCAGAAAGAGTAGAGCTATGGCTACTGTGACATCATGCATTGATGGGAAGGTTATTGTTGGATAACAAAAATTTAGATGATATAATTTTTATTTTTTTCCATACACAACACATTGCAGGTACAATTTTACAGGTTACAGCTGTACCACCTCTAGTATTGCTGCCGACCATCCAACAAATGAGCACACTAAACAGGCATTGATGACATTGTTATCAACGTCTTTTTGAATCTCTCATTATTATACATAACTGCCCACTGAAACAGAGAAACTTCAAAATAGGTGTGTGTGTGTGTGTTTATATATATATATATATATATATATATATATATATATATATATATATACATATATACATACATACATACATACATACATACATACATATACACTTATATATTTATTTTTTCACTTTGAATTTTGTATGAGGTATACACATGCAAAGATTCACAGCTACTGGGTGGGTGAGTGAGTGAGTGAGTGAGTGAGTGATTGATTGATTGATTGATTGATTGATTGATTGATTGAGAGAGAGTGAGTGTGTGTGTTAGGGGGGGGGGGAAATGTGGTGATTGTGGGGGAAAAAAAAATTTAAAATTGAAATTTTTAAAAAAAAAATTTTTTTCTGTAGGGTGCAAAATAGTAGTGCCAACGGCACGTGGTGTTCCCAAGCGGTCACCCATCTAAGTACTAACCACGCTCGACGATGCTTAACTTCGGTGATCGGACGAGAACCGGTGTGTTCATCGTGATATGGCCGTTGGCAATGATATAGATGTTTTTTTTTTGCAGTTTGTATTTGCCACTCGAAATAGCTATACCAGGTGTGATTGTTACAAACAACAGGAGAAATCGTGTAATGAACACTCTTTTACTTCCCCCCCCCCCCTCCCCACACACAACACCCACCACCCTCACCATCCCAACCACCAAAGCCCTCTTCAAAATACACTCTCACACACACACACAAACCCACACTCTATAACTGATGAACATTACCATAACTTCTTAAAGCCATTAGATAATATTTAACTCAAGAAAGGTATTGTGATATGTTTAAAGAAAGAAAGGTGAAACCTTTAACTTTACCAGCAGGTATTAGTATCACTGAGGTATCTTCTAGGTTGTAGCAGCAATAGTAGTAATAATAATAAAATTAAATAAGGTAATAAAAAAGAAAAGTTATACATGTGATCAAATCATGAATGTATAAAACTGGAATGAATTTAAATTTTTTTTATTTTTCTTCATAGGCTGTTTTGAAATTGATGAGTAAGTGCCTCTTCTTTTAAATTTTTTAATGCTGAACACTGTTACATAAGAGATGAATGTTTAGAAAATTTAAAAAAAAAAAAGCTAGCCCAGCCCCCTCCCCCCCTCACACAAAATCCAAACAAAAAAAAAACACCCTCCTTCAAAACATCACATAATCATCCAGCCAGCAGTGCAGACGAGAAATTTGCACTCGGGGCCGCCATTTTGACGATAAATTCTTGCATGGCACACCAAAGGTAGGAAAGAATTTAAAAAAATAAAAATAATGGGCGAGCACCCTCGCGTCTGCCTGTAGAAAATGAAGTTAAAAGTAACATAACCTAAAGACAGGCACACACTAGGGTGCTCCCAGGCGGTTGAGAAATTTTTTCCCGCCAAAAGACTTATATATATTATTTATTTTACTGTTTTTGGCAGGGGGCTATGTCGGTCTGTGTGCAAAGTAGTTCCTACTCCCGCCGCCAGGAGCGCGCGCGGTGGGTAGCGATGTTGTTTTTTCTGCTTTCATTTGTTTATTATTTAGAGGGTTAATGCTATGTAAATGTACGCAAGTTTGGTTATGTGTCGGTAGTTGTGCGAGATTTAATTTCCGAAACGAAATTTGACTTTCATCGGCCTGCATTTCTCACTTATTCGGAAAATACATGTGTGTTTATGTATGTATAATAATCGAGTGATTTTGTAATAATTTGGAAGTTTTGTTTGCGTGTGCGATGTGGGGAAGAAAAGGTGTGCACACGAGTCCTAGGGCTATATTTTTTTTTATTGCGAAATATTTACTTCATGTGGTGAAAAATTTTAAATTATTTGTGATGCAAGTGAAATTTTTTTTTTTTTTTCAGTTGGGTGATGTGTTTGTCCTCGTTTGTGTGCAAGGAAGCAAACATGCTGAAGGTAAGGGGCCATAAATGACACTTTAAAATATTAGTTTACCATTAATTTTGGTTAAATATTAAATTGCCATATAAGTAAAATCATGTCAACTGTTGTATTCCACCCAGTATAAGCTGTTAGTAATGGGTACTTAATATAAATAGAATAAATGTAAGCATTTTCGTCTGCATGAAAATTCACTTTTTTTTTGGATCCATTTGTACTGTGGGTAGTTAAATAGTACATTATGTTGTTTTTACTTCGAAGTACAAAACATCTTGTGCATGATTGCAAATTCAAACGCAGTTAAGCATAATATGAATTCGAATTATGTGTGTGTGTGTGTGTATATATATATTTTTTTTTCAGTTTTTTTTTTTTTTTTTTTTTTTTTTTTTTTTTTTTTTTTTTTTACTGTGTCCAGTTTTAGCACAAATGGAATTATTTTCAAAGTGAATCGATGCAACTGGTCTTTGCCATTAATATTGATATATGATCTAACTAAATTAAATAGAAAGGATTTTTTTATTTATTTTTTTATATATATAAATATATTTGTAGCAATGTACTAATGACCACAGAAGTAAGCAAAAAAAAAATATATATATATATATCTCAGCCAGTAAACCATGCGTCTTAAAGACTTTTTTTAATGAAAATATTTCTGCCTTGGTTAAGCTTACATTTACTATCATAGGGATTGAGGGAATTGTAGAACAGCAGCAGAAGCATTTCCTTTCATGATCATGTTCTTGGTCCTGAAAAGGACCGTTTATGTAAGCATGTGCACACCAGACCTGCTCACTTGGAGCTGGTGTATTTGGTGACAGCCTTGGTGCCCTCGCTGACAGCGTGCTTGGCCAGCTCCCCGGGCAGCAGCAGTCTCACGGCCGTCTGTATCTCGCGGCTGGTGATGGTGGAGCGCTTGTTGTAGTGGGCGAGGCGGCTGGCCTCTGCCGCGATGCGCTCGAAAATGTCGTTCACGAAACTGTTCATGATGCTCATGGCCTTAGATGATATGCCAGTGTCCGGATGAACTTGCTTCAACACTTTGTAGATGTAGATTGCGTAGCTTTCCTTCCTCTTGCGCTTCTTTTTCTTGTCGCCCTTCGAGATGTTTTTCTGGGCCTTGCCCGCCTTTTTGGCTGCCTTACCGCTCGTCTTGGGGGGCATCGTAGATCTGAGCTGTGCCGCTGTCACTGAATTTTTTTCGTGAAAAGTTTTCTTGGCTTCTTGTTGCGCGACCAATCGGAGCGCTCCGCGGCTCGTGATTGGTCGCGCTCCGCGGAGGGACGTGTAACAAAAGTAATTTCCAGCGGCCGGGGCGCCACTTTCTCGTAGGTTGCGGACCAGTGTACAGCTTCTTCCTGGTAGCTTGTGTTTTGGTTCGATTTCTTGTGTTCAGTGGTGATTTGTGCATCGAAGTGCTATATTTCGACATCTACGTACCTTCAGGCATCAGCACAGGTGTTTGTGCGTCGGGTCTCTGCCTAGTTACATTTTAAACTGTGTTTCTTACTTCGTGTTACTATGTAAACATTCTGCTTCGTCGGTGATGGATCGATTGTGAGTGTGGGAGTATCGATTCTGTCGCTTTGTGCTTACCTGCAACCAAGATGGCCGACAAAGACACTTTATCATTTCCATTGGGGCAACCTCCACTTTCGCCTCTTCCACCTCGCTCCCAGGGTGCGAATAAATTTTGGGCGACTCCTGGTCGGCATTCTGCTCATGCGGTTTCGTCCTCTTCCGATTCTGATGACGCTTCGCCTCCTGGTAGCCCTGTTGAGAGGAAGCCTGCCAAAATATCGAAGGATGCGGCAAAGGCTATTGTATCTCGCCACTGGTTTGCCTCTCAGCGCCCGAACGACGATGGTGGTAGCACGCCTTCTTCACGCGCCATTGCCCGGGCCGATCTACACAAGTCCCGGCGCACCCAGCTGGACTCCACTTTGGCGCTGAAGCGCCATGCTGGCTCTTCAGTTGATGCCACAATTGACGCCGTGGCCCGGGGCTGCGCTCCTGCTGCTTCCACTTCGCGGGTGCCATCCTGGCCGGACGATTTGCACCGCATCGACTCTGACGGCCCTGGTGTGAGCCCGCGGCGTCGGGGCTCGCTCCCCGATGTCCATTTGCTCCACCAGGTTGAGGAGACCTGGCGCAGCCTCGCCGCCGGTGCGCCCCTGCCTGGCTCTACTGCCGGTGGGCCCATCTCCAGTTGCCCGGGGCCGTCCACTGATGGCGTCGGTGCTGCCATGGCGTCGGCGCAGGCGGCTTCGGGCTCCCTGTCCCGGGGACCGCGCCGGTCTGCTGTGGCGGACCCTGGCGTGCCTGGCCTGGCCGTCGGTGTCCCTCGTGGCTGTCCCGGGGCTGCCTCTGACACTGCGTCTGTGCCGGGTGTCCTGGCGGCGGCCGACCGTGTTGTCCCGCCGGCCCAGCCTGGTCTTCCTTCGACGCCTGCGCCTGCTGTGGCCCCTCGCCCGCCCGGGCTGTCACCGGATAGTGGTACTGCGCCACGGCGCATTCCGCCAATTGTTGTCAATACCAAACTGAATGTTGACGCCATTCGCGGGAACCGGTCGCTGCGGCAGAAGCTGCAGGGGAACTTCACCGTGGACTATCTTCGGGGCTATCCACGCTATCACCCCACAAGCCTGCACGACCGGGAGGCCCTGCTGACGTATTTCCGGGACCATGGCATCCCTTGCCACACGTTTCCATTGGGTCGGAAGACTTCACCCCGGATTGTCCTGGCGGGTCTCCCCTCCGAGACTTCCCAGGACTCGGTCCTGGAGGAACTGCGTGCCGTTGGGGTGCACCCCGAGTCGCTCCGGCCCCTCACTTCGGAGCGCGAGCTCCACCGGGGCTTCATCAGATTTCTCGTGGTCCTCGCAGATGCCGCGCAGGTCGCCAAGGCCCGAGCAGTCCGGCACCTAGCTGGCCTCACCGTCCAATGGGAGGAGTTCCGGGGCACGGCGCGGCCTCTTCAATGCCACCAATGCCAGAGGTGGGGACACCACGCGGCGGACTGTGGAAATCCCTTCCGCTGTCTCCGCTGCACCCAGCACCACGTCCGCGGGTCCTGCCCGAAGTTACCCGACGAGCCTCCGCAGTGCGTGAACTGCTCGGGGCCACATCCGGCGAATGCTCGTACCTGCCCCACTTACGTGCAGTTCATCGAGGGGCAGCTGCGTCGCCAGGGACCAAAGCCTCGTCCGCCGGGCCAGGACGCCTCTGCGGCGCCTCCTCGGCAGCCCCGTGCTCCGCTTCAGTTCCAGCGCCGGCCGCACGAGGACATGTTCCCGCCGCTCCCTTCGTTCTCTCTTCCGTCATGCCCCTCTGCCGTTTCCTACGCTGGGCTAGTGGCTGGCCAACCTGCGGCGCGTTCCCCGTGCCCACCTTTGGCCCCGGTCCCCCCTGCGCCCCAGCTACCCTCTCTCTTTTGTTCCGTGCCTGGTCCACCTCCAGTTGACTCTTCTTCTGTCTTGTTGCGCGCCACTCCTCCTGCTCCCACCACTGCTGCAGGTGTTTCGCCTTCCCTCGCTCCTCCCGGCCTGGTGCAGCCGGCGTGTCCCCCGGTGTCGCGAGCGCCTTTGGACTCGAGGGCTGAGGAGGGCTCGCGGGCTGTGCAGCTGCCCGCTGCTTCCTCCCTCGCTGCAGCTCCTGCTCCGGCTCCTGCCCCCCTGCCAGTCCCTTCGGACTGCCCCCCCGCGTCTGTCCCCCCTTCTGATTCCTCTCTGCCGCCTTCCGTGCGCCCTCCGCACGTGTTCCCGGCTTCCGCTCCCTTTCCTGTGTTTTTTGAGACTTTCAATTGGCTCGCCCGGCTGAATCTCCTCCCGTGGCTGCCGTTCTTTGCCGATGCCATCTTCCGCATCTCTCAGGCTCCTACCCCTCTTCTCCAGGCCGACATTTATTTCCAGTCTATTTTCCACTTCCTCCGGACTGTGCTCCCAGCAGCTTAAGTTTGTCCTCTGGAATGCCCGGGGCATTCGAGCGAAGCTGGGGGACTTCCGGCACTTCCTGTCCACTGAACGGCCTGCCCTTGTCCTTCTCTCTGAGACATGGCTCAAACCCGATCTCCCCTTCTCCGTGCCTGGGTACGTCATCTATCGCTGGGACCGGGACACTCGTGGGGGTGGTGTTGCTCTCCTCATCCTGTCTACCCTCCCGCACCATCAGCGCGCGCTGCCCCCCCTCCGCAATGCCGAGGCGGTGGCGGTGCGTCTCCATCTGGCTCCTCATCCTCTCACTGTGTGCTCCGTCTATCTCCCTGAACATGGTCCCTTCCCGGCAGACGACTTGCGTGCTCTCTTCCATCTGGACGCGCGCGTGGTCGTGGGCGGGGATTTCAATTGCCGGCATCGCGCTTGGGGCTGTGTGTCCACGAGCAATCGGGGCACTCAGCTTCAGCGCCTCGTTCAGGGTTCCCCCCGTCTCGCCATTCACGCTCCCCCCTCATTCACTTTCATTCCATGTCACGTCCGGCAGCGGCCGAGTGTCCTCGACCTCCTCCTTTCTGTTGGACAGGTGGCTGTGTCGGGGCTCGAGGCCCGGGCCGAGCTCACGTCAGATCACACCCCTGTCGTTGGTTTCGTTCGTACCGATTCTCTCCCCCTCCATGGACCCCGCCCGTGGTTCGACTTCAGTCGTGCAGATTGGGGTGCCTACCGGTCTCATCTCGATAGGCACCTCGATCTGCACTTCCATGTCGCTTCCCCGCAGCAGCTCGATGAGCGCGTGCACGTTTTCAGTGATGCTGTGCTCGCGGCTGCTGGCGCCACCATTCCTCTCCGCTCCACTGTCATTCGTGGCACTCCCTTTCCTCCCTACCTTCGACACTTCATCGCGGCCCGCGACGCCGCGCGGCGGCGGTGGCAGTCGTCCCGCGCCGTTGCTCGTTGGCTCGACTATGTGCACCTGCGGGCGCGGTGCCGGGCGCTCACTGAGGAGTGGCTCGCGGCGGAGCGGGTCCGTAAAGTGTCTTCCCTCTCCTTCCAGTCGGGGTCCATATTCCGGTACGCGCGGAACCTTCGTGCCACGCCGTCCATCATCCCGCCCCTGGGTGGGGGGCCGCAGGGCCTTTGCGAGTCCCCTGCCCAGAAGGCGGAGCTGCTGGCGGATTCATTTCACTCGTCATTCACCCCTCGTATTCCCCCTGGGGTGGTTTCCCTCCTTCCCACTCATTACACCCCGCCTCCTCCGCCCGCACCCGGTGACATCCGTCTGTCTACCCCGGGGGAAATTCATTCCATTATCACGCACCTTCGTGTCACAACTGCTCCTGGGCCAGATGCCATTCATCCACGGCTCGTCTTCTCCCTGTCTCGGAAGGCGACCGTGTACCTCACCAAGCTTGTCAACGGTATTCTCCTCACGGGTCATTTCCCCACTGCGTGGCGGGCTGCGATCGTCGTCCCCATTCCGAAGCCGCGTGCCAATGCTCATCTTCCTTCGGGCTACCGGCCCATCAGTCTCCTGTCTGTCCTTTCAAAAGTGGCCGAGAGAGTCCTCCTCCGCCGGCTGGAGCATCATCTCACCCCTCTCGGTCCCCTTCCATCATTTCAATTCGGGTTTCGGCGCGGGCTGTCGGCTCAGCACGCC
>NW_026962546.1:132500-150000 GCF_032445375.1 Bacillus rossius redtenbacheri | reverse complement strand
GAACACCTAGGTATTCAACACAAGGAAAGAAGTTTATTTCCGAAGCAAAGAGCTGTAGTTTGGGTAGATTTGCTGGGATCCTGCGGCGAGCAAATATTATTGCTTTTGATTTTCCTACATTTACAGCTGTTCTCCAGTCTGCGAACCATTGTTGCAGTGAGTCTAATGCATTCTGTACTCTTTGTAGTGCAGTGCGGGGTCGGACGGAGCTGGAGTATAGCATGGTATCGTCGGCGTAGCATGCTATTTCAGCCCCTTGTGGGAGGGTGGGAAAGTATGCTACATAGATGTTAAATAGCAGCGGGCCCAGTACACTGCCCTGTGGCACGCCGGCTAGAATAGCGCGGGAGGTGGAGGTCGCGCCAGGAATACAGGCATGGAAGGTGCGGTCGTGAAGATAGGAATCAAGAGTGCGGATATAGGTATCTGGGAGTTTGGCTTCATGTAGCTTATAGAGGAGACCGTCGTGCCACACTCTATCAAAGGCCTTCTCTATATCCAGGAAGGTTGCAGCTGTGTACTGGCGCCAATCATAGGACAATGTTATCTGCTCCACTATTCTGACTAGTTGGTGTGTGGTTGAGTGGCCGGCGCGAAATCCAAATTGATAGTGTGGCAGAGTTTCGTTTGTGGTTAGGTGTAGCTGAAGTCGATTCGCCAGGATTTTTTCCGCTACTTTTGATAGTGTATTTAGTAGACTAATGGGACGATAACTGGTGGGAAGCCTAGGATCTTTCCCTGGTTTGGGAAGGAGGATAATTTTTGCATTTTTCCACACTGTAGGCCATGTGTTTGTTGTTAAGATGCCATTAATACAGGTAACAATAGCCTGAAGGGCTGGACGTTGGAGTTGTTTCAGGACAATGGCTGCTATCTTGTCATTGCCCGGCGCTTTGTTGTTTTTTAGCGCTTTCACTAACCTCCGCACTTCCTCTGTACTCGTAAGTAGCGGTTCTGTGTGTATAGGCAAGGCTTTAAGCTGTATAACTCTGTTTATTACTTGCTGCGTGTGGTCTTGATTTTGTGGCAGCTCATTTGGCCTGAAGGCTTGCTCTTGACTGTCAGCAAGGGCCGCTGCCTTTTCTTGCGGGGTGAATGCTAAGGATCCATTGGGAAGCTGGATAGGAGGGATGATGACAGGTTTTGAGGAGAGGGATTTATTTAATTTCCAGAGGGAATTGTCTGAGGTGGTTAGGAGAGCCAGCTTCTCGTCCCATACACTAGCCTTGTGTAGAGCTATGTTGTTGTACAGCTCTGTTTGTAGTTCTTGATATATTCTCTTGAGGTCCGCGCATCTGTTCCTCTGCCAGCGGCGTCGGGCATGGTTCTTGTTTGTAATTAGTTGCTTGATGTGTGGTGGTAGAACAGTAGAGTCAGCTGAACGTTTCATGAGTGGTACTGATCTGTCTATTGCTTCTGTGATCACTTGGGTAAGGGATTCGGAATAGGATTGAAGGTCAGCAGGAGAGGATATTTCTGTGTCGGGATTTAAGTGATCAATTATGTAATTATTTAATTTGTCCCAGTTTGCCCTTCTGTAGTTTCGGCCTGTTTTTGGTATTGTTGCCAGCGCTTCGACATCTTCTAGCCTAGCTATTACTGGCATGTGATCCGAGTGAAGCTCGTGTATAACCTCCAATTCATAAATAAAATTTGTGTTTTTATAGATAGTGAAATCTAGTATGTCAGGCCTCTCATTAGGGGAGGTAGGGTAGCGGGTGGGGTGATAGGGAGCACAGACCATGTACGCACTCTGTTCTTGATGTCTGTACAGGATGCGGCCATTACTCGTTGTTCCTGTACAATTCCAGGCCGGGTGCTTCGCATTTAGATCTCCTAAGAGGAGGAAGGTAGGTGTAAATGTTGCTAGCGCTTGCAGATTGGCGGCTGTCACTGTTCTTCCCGGCGGTGCATAAGCTGAAATTATTGTACATTTTTGGCCCTTAATTTCCAATGTCGCTGCTACTGCTTCTATTTGCCCTAGGTCAGGGACTTGTATGGCATGATGTAGAATTGATGTTTTTATTGCGAGTGCTACTCCACCGCCTAGGTTGTTGCGGTCTCTTCTATGTATTATGTATCCTCGCAGTCGCAAAGGGTCTGTCGGTGAGAGGTGTGTTTCAGTTAGTGCTATTATGTCTATGTCGTGTTCCCGAAGAAATTCGTCTAATTCCGCCGTTTTGTTCCGAATGCTACAAGCATTCCATGTGGCAACATTTTTAATCTTTATTTGCTTATTGTGCACTGGCATTTGAGACACAGGACATGGCAGTGATTAGATCAACTGCTAGGTGGATTCTTCTGTCCAAAGGTACAGTTGTGTCCAACCAGGCAGTGAGCAGGTTGACGAGTTTAGCTGCTACGTCCATAAGAATGGGTTGCTGGCTGGCAACATGGGTTAATGTGCCGTGTAGGATATTGCATGCCTTATGATTTTCAGCTGCCTGCTCAGCTGTCACAAACTGTGGTGGTGTGGGTAATGGTAAACTGGCTGCAACAGGCAGAACAGGTAGGCCAACCTGTCCACTGGGCTGTGCAGGACAAGCTTTGTTGTCTTGTGCGGGCGGAGGTGCCTGGTGCACAGCTGGTTGCGGGGCCACTTGGGTGGAGGGCAATGGCATTGTTGCCCGGGGCTGTCTCTGCTCCCTAGCGGGCTGTTCTCGCTCCTGGGTCATGTTGTCTCGCCTATTTTGTTGTTTAGGCGGGCTCCAGTTGTTTTGTCTGTTTCTGGGCTGCCTGGCATAGCCCTGGTGCTTCCGAGGTGGATAGGCGTTAATTTCAGGGTATTCTTCTTCATCTTCATAAAAACCCTCAAATCGGTTGTGGGTAGGTGTCTTCCACTCCTGGTACTGTGGGCGAGCAGGCTGCCGCCTTACTGCCTTGTGTTTGCCAGCTATAATCCAGCCATCCAGGGTGTTTTGTGATGGCTGCTGGCGTCTGGGTTGGGGGGGCGGGGGGGGCGGTTGCTCCCACCGCCTTGCGGTCTGATTTCTGTATGATTGTTTGTTATTGTTTGATCGTTGTGCCGGAGGACCTCTGTCCTTAGGCTTGCGGCGCTCAACTGCCTTAAGGTACTCGGGGCACCCCCTGTACTTTGCATTGTGACTGAGCGCACAGTTGGTGCATTTGGGCGGGTTAGGGCAGTCTTCCCTGTGTCGGTGTAGCCCGGCACATTGCGGACAAACAGCACGAAACCTACACTGTTTTGTAATATGCCCGAACTGAAAGCAGTTTCCACACTGCAGGGGCGCATCTGGGTGCCTGTAATCAGCAACTCTGATTTTCAGGCCTATCACATGTCTCAGATTTTGTACTTGAGCCTCGTTGCCCTGAGGAACATCAAGTAAATACATATTTAATGGTCGTCTCCGAAAGTCGTACATTTGATGTACCACAATCACTGGTACATGTTGTGCGAGTAGATCGCTAGTGATCCTGGCGATGTTGGTGCCACTGGGTATGTCTTTCAAGACGTATTTGAGTGGCTTGTCCTCCGTGGCCCGCGTGACGAAATATTCGGCGCCTGACTCATTTACCGCCTTGAGCGCCGTTTGGTATTGAGGTACCGACTCAAAATAGTACATAGTACCTCGCTGCGTGTTTTTGGCATTAAATTTTAGTCCTAGCTGGGTGAATCTGTCAAACATTGCCTCATAGGGCATGTTGGCATCGTGCCTCACAGTAATGGGGGCCGACCTGTACACAGGGACGCCTGTGGGAGCCTGATTTTGCTGGGCTGCGTCTTGAATTTGGTCGCCCATTGTTGCGCCTCTCGGGGCATTTTGGCCGCTTGTGGACTGGACCAGGGCATGTGTTGACATGTTCTGGTGGTCGTGACCTTGAATTTGTATTTTTGTGGCCCTGTCATCGGTGCCTTCACATCCCCTTTTTAGGGTGGGGCGGGGTTGAGCCGAAGCATCAGTAAATTCAACATCCCCCCCTGATGCCATGATAGAAAGAAAAATAGAAAATTTTTATAAAAGCCTATGGGATTTTTTACGGCGTAGCTCCTAGCAAAAAACAAGGGAGTGGAGCACCCACAGTCCGACCCGCCCTGGGACTAAGTTAGCCAGGGCTTCGCGGCTAGGCACGAGGCACTAAGCCTCGGGTGTCACACACTCATATATTAATGCCCTACGAAGTGACCGAACGCGGTAGTTCAAAACTGGGGGTGGAAAATAAGTGCTACCAACTGCTGCGTGAGGAGCGGAAACCTACATCCTCGAGCTGACTGACTGTCTGACTCAAAGTGAAAGTGAATGTGCTGCTCGGCCGCCTCTGTCGTTAGTTTCTATGGATCGACTTCTGTGCTGTGATTGGCTGTTCTCGCCAGCCAATGGAGATGCCGGGCCAATCGCAGTGCACCACAGCTTTAACAAAACTGTTGAAATTTTTACAGCACGCGCAGACGGACCACGATGGCGCGCACGAAGCAGACGGCTCGTAAATCTACTGGAGGCAAAGCGCCGCGCAAGCAGCTGGCCACCAAGGCGGCTCGCAAGAGCGCGCCGGCCACGGGGGGAGTGAAGAAGCCACATCGCTACCGCCCTGGCACTGTCGCGCTGCGAGAAATCAGGCGCTACCAGAAAAGTACCGAGCTGCTTATCCGCAAGCTGCCCTTCCAGCGCCTGGTGCGAGAGATCGCCCAGGACTTCAAGACAGACTTGCGCTTCCAGAGCTCGGCCGTCATGGCGCTGCAGGAGGCCAGCGAGGCTTACCTGGTGGGGCTCTTCGAGGACACCAATTTGTGCGCCATCCACGCCAAGAGGGTCACCATCATGCCCAAGGACATCCAGCTTGCCCGGCGTATCCGTGGCGAGCGTGCTTGAGTTCCTTGCCATTTTTTTTGCAAGGGGAAAAAAAAAAAACAGCCCTTATTAGGGCTAAAAATAACTGTCAAATTTGAAAGGAAAACAGTTGTCTGGCTTTTTGTACCTATTAGCTGTCGTTGACCTTTACCCAGCCAATAATATATTACATTAATAAGAATTTGGAAAAACACAGTTATAGTGTCTGTGTTTTGAGGTGGTTGTTTATATTGTACACAAAAGATTTGCACACAATGCAATGTATTCTGCATAGGAAATAAAAACTCTTCAAACAGTGCCTGTCTGCAGTAGCAGCACCATCAGCAGCAGCAGCAGCAGCAGCAGCATAAAGTTCACCATTAATACCCTGAGACCTAATCCTTACAAAAAAAATATGTGTGTGTGTGTGTGTATATATGTGTATATATATATATATGCTGAAATAAGAGTGAGATGTTTGTAAGACGTTTTCCTGCTTAAAAACTTTAAATAATTTTGCACCTAAACTATACACACAATGTAATTGATAAATTTCTTTATTTATTTATTTATTTCCCCCGCTTCAAATACCATAAGAAATTTTTTAACCAGAATTTTACCTAACGGCAGAGGTGTGGCTATAGGAGGCAATGATTGCAACAACTGATACCTTCATGACTAGTATAGTTGGCCCTTAGAAGGGCCGATAAGGTGGTACAGTGCCACAGAAAGTGCCAGCGGTCCTGCTGGCATCTTCATTTCCGCTTTGGGGCTGCTTTCTTGGGCGACTTGCTCTTTGGGGCAACCTTCTTTGGCTTTGGAGCACGGGGTTTCTTCGTGGGAGGTTTGGACACCTTTTTTGCCTTTGAAGGTGCCTTCTTGGGCTTGGGGGTTGCAGCTGCTGCCTTTTTTTTCTTTTCTGCTGTAGGCGGAGTCTTCTTGACTGGTTTCTTGCCCACCGCTGCCTTCTTGGCTACGGATCGCTTCTTTTCCTTAGGGGCAGCTGCACCACGCTTGCCACTTGGAGCCTTGGGCTGGTCCGGAGCACCGGTGGTCCCTGAAGCCAGCTTGAAGGAGCCAGACGCACCCTTGCCTTTGGTTTGGACAAGCTCGCCGCTAGCCACTGCTGCCTTCAAGTATTTCTTGATGAAAGGTGCCAGCTTTTCCGCATCTACTTTGTAGGTAGAGGCGACGTATTTCTTGATGGCTTGCAGTGATGAGCCGCCCCTTTCCTTGAGGCTCTTGATCGCAGAGGCCACCATTTCAGATGTGCGCGGGTGCGCGGGCTTGGCTCGTGGCTTCTTCGACGCAGCCTTGCCTTTCTTCGGGGAAGCTGCCTGTGATGGGGCAACAGCTGGTGCTGCAGTCGCTGCTGCGGTATCTGCCATGACGAGACTGATCCTACAGAATGCAAGAGCAAAGTGAAAATAAAATTTTTCTCTCTGCAAATATCTGGTTACCCAATTTTCTGGTTGCGGACGGTTCAGAAAATTCTCGATGCCTTGCTCACGTAGGGAGCAGCGCACTTTGGACAGCGAAAGTAATGTAGGGCTTCTTTAGCACTGATTTTTCAATGTTTTCTAAATGTCAGCAGTCTACGATGACATAATGGGCAGTTCCACTAATAGTGTAATTTTTTTATGGCAGCTGCACTGTTTAATTTGCACTGCGAGCTGTTTAAATTTACTGCTACACCAAACAGGGAACTTTTCATTTGCAGATGTTATTCAAGGAATCAAATACGTAATTTGTGCTGGAATCACTTGAAAATGGTTAAATTAACTTAGGTATACTTTAGTGTATAGTATGCTGAAAATGTGGAGATAATTTCATGAAGGCTGTTTGCTGTGGAAGCACTAGCAAATCACCTTGTTCAGTGCCACCTGGAATGGCTTTCTTCGTGCACCTCCAAGGATGATGTGATTATTATTGTGAGTAAATTTTGTTTACATTTTCATTGTGTGAATAATAAAACTTTTAACTGTACACACAACAAGCATTTCACTTGGATCTGATGCATTCTCAAGAGTGCAGTTTCTGTTTAGCTTTTAAAACTGGCTGCCCTTCAATTCACTCAAGGTGCAGATGCAAGTTGCTGATGAAGTATTCCACACACATGCTACATTGGAGAAATATTTTAATAAAAATTAAAACTCTTGCAGGATTTCGAATAAAAACTATCCTATTTATCCCTTCTATGTTTTGGTACTGCGAAATTGAGAGAGGTAAGTAAGTTGTGAGGTTATTTTTACTTGCTTGCATGTGAGGTTAGCAGAGCAAAAATATTTTTGAAATTGCAGATACATGGTCACTTTATTTCGTTGCAAACATTTATAAGCTCGTAATCTTATTTAAAGTCTCCATACTTAATGCGTTTGGAAAACCTTCTTTCTCTCAATTTTACAATGGAACAAAATTTTACTTGTATGTGTACATTAATTCCATCTCTAAATGATGTAGGTTTACGCACCGAGATCAGGTACATTGTAGAGAGAAAAACACACGAGTACCTGCTTATTTTGAAGTTTTAATGAGTATATTAAAAAAAAAAAAAAAAAAAACGATAAAAATATAATTGAAAAAGTATATTATTCACGTATTTTTGAGGATGAGGGGAGGGGGTGTTTTTGTCCGATGGTCGTTTATCTTTAAAGAAATTTCCGTTGGACCTGTGCGTTCTTGCTCTGCCAATTCTCGAAAAATGAAATATTTTAAGTCGTCTTTTATGTGCTAACTTCATTATATTTGGCTGCATTCGTATTTTTATTAGTTTTGAAACATTCATGTCACGGAAAATAATCATAAACCAGGACAAAAACGTTTTGACTAAATGTTCTAGGTTGGTTGTAAAACATTTTCTTATTTTATTTCACATCGGAAACATCTGTTAAGTTGTAAGCTTTGTAATGAATGCGACAGTCACTTGTTCGCTGAAGTGTTTGTTTAAGAAATTAGTATTGTAAATTTGTTTATGGTCTTGTTAAATGAAATTTTAAGTGAAATCATTTGGGAAAACAGAGGCTACAGGAATTTTCAACACAACTTGATGACCGACGTTGTGACTAGTGTGGGAGTGTGTGCTCGTGTAAATATCAATTTTTCTTACTCCTCGTGCCGGTCAACAGGAAAACAGCGAGTGTGTTATCTCATCGCGGGCGTGTGATTGCGTGTGGTAAATTGTGCTAGGTTAATTACCGCAAAACTCCACTGTGTGCAAATATGTAGTGTGTCGCTGTATGCAAATATTTGGTATGTCTTTTTTTTTTTTTTTTTTCAGGCAATACACACTTTGAATTTTACACAATTTCGATGCTGCAACCTAAGTGTATACATGCGAATAGGATTGCTTAAATGAAAAAGTAAAGTAGGAGGTAAGTGCAAATGTTTCCAGGAGGTTATGCACACACAATCTATTTTATGAATTAATAGTTATTATCTAAGAAAATGATAGAAGATTATAAATAATGTGTGCAGAATAATACAGAATTTGCATGTTACACAAAAAAAAATATATATATATTCCAAATATTGTTAGCAAAATGCACCTAGATTAGTGAGCTGGATTTTTTTTTTTTTTTTGTATTTTTGTTCTGTTGATCCCACGTGGAGTCAAGGCTCCGGGATATAGAACATGTATGTGCAGACAATTAATATTTACATGATGCAAGTTACCAAGAAAAAAAATTTCAAAAAAAAAAAATACATAACATGTTACACAATTTAACTTTATGCAAAACATGAAGCAGCTGTTATCACAAGTCCATTCAACAAATTAACAGTTCAATTTCTCTATTATCAATCAAATTAAAGAATAGCTTCAGAGGGTAGGTAGGATATTCTAGAAGAATTTTTTTTACTGTTTTTTTTTTTTAATACTGGTAAATTGTTTTAGTTATTTTCTGTGATATTAAGTTGTAAAGTTTTACTCCCAAGTAATTTAGTCCATTTTCAAATCGCCTAGTGTTATGTTCAACTATCCTCAATTTACTAGCATTTCTGGTGTTATACCTATGTGCGAATATCTAAAAAAAAAAAAAAAAAAAAAAAATAATAATTTTTTTTTTCTTCTTTTTCTTAAGAATGAATAAAAAGTTTCTAGAACGTATTCATTTATGGCAGTCAGGACTTTAAGTTTTTTGAATTTTGGTCTGCAGTTAGATGATTTTTTATCTTTTGTTATTATTCTAATAGCTCCTTTTTTTTTTTTTTTCCCCCAATGTTATATGGCAGAAAGAGTAGAGCTATGGCTACTGTGACATCATGCATTGATGGGAAGGTTATTGTTGGATAACAAAAATTTAGATGATATAATTTTTATTTTTTTCCATACACAACACATTGCAGGTACAATTTTACAGGTTACAGCTGTACCACCTCTAGTATTGCTGCCGACCATCCAACAAATGAGCACACTAAACAGGCATTGATGACATTGTTATCAACGTCTTTTTGAATCTCTCATTATTATACATAACTGCCCACTGAAACAGAGAAACTTCAAAATAGGTGTGTGTGTGTGTGTTTATATATATATATATATATATATATATATATATATATATATATACATATATACATACATACATACATACATACATACATACATATACACTTATATATTTATTTTTTCACTTTGAATTTTGTATGAGGTATACACATGCAAAGATTCACAGCTACTGGGTGGGTGAGTGAGTGAGTGAGTGAGTGAGTGATTGATTGATTGATTGATTGATTGATTGATTGATTGATTGATTGAGAGAGAGTGAGTGTGTGTGTTAGGGGGGGGGGGGAAATGTGGTGATTGTGGGGGAAAAAAAAATTTAAAATTGAAATTTTTAAAAAAAAAATTTTTTTCTGTAGGGTGCAAAATAGTAGTGCCAACGGCACGTGGTGTTCCCAAGCGGTCACCCATCTAAGTACTAACCACGCTCGACGATGCTTAACTTCGGTGATCGGACGAGAACCGGTGTGTTCATCGTGATATGGCCGTTGGCAATGATATAGATGTTTTTTTTTTGCAGTTTGTATTTGCCACTCGAAATAGCTATACCAGGTGTGATTGTTACAAACAACAGGAGAAATCGTGTAATGAACACTCTTTTACTTCCCCCCCCCCCTCCCCACACACAACACCCACCACCCTCACCATCCCAACCACCAAAGCCCTCTTCAAAATACACTCTCACACACACACACAAACCCACACTCTATAACTGATGAACATTACCATAACTTCTTAAAGCCATTAGATAATATTTAACTCAAGAAAGGTATTGTGATATGTTTAAAGAAAGAAAGGTGAAACCTTTAACTTTACCAGCAGGTATTAGTATCACTGAGGTATCTTCTAGGTTGTAGCAGCAATAGTAGTAATAATAATAAAATTAAATAAGGTAATAAAAAAGAAAAGTTATACATGTGATCAAATCATGAATGTATAAAACTGGAATGAATTTAAATTTTTTTTATTTTTCTTCATAGGCTGTTTTGAAATTGATGAGTAAGTGCCTCTTCTTTTAAATTTTTTAATGCTGAACACTGTTACATAAGAGATGAATGTTTAGAAAATTTAAAAAAAAAAAAGCTAGCCCAGCCCCCTCCCCCCCTCACACAAAATCCAAACAAAAAAAAAACACCCTCCTTCAAAACATCACATAATCATCCAGCCAGCAGTGCAGACGAGAAATTTGCACTCGGGGCCGCCATTTTGACGATAAATTCTTGCATGGCACACCAAAGGTAGGAAAGAATTTAAAAAAATAAAAATAATGGGCGAGCACCCTCGCGTCTGCCTGTAGAAAATGAAGTTAAAAGTAACATAACCTAAAGACAGGCACACACTAGGGTGCTCCCAGGCGGTTGAGAAATTTTTTCCCGCCAAAAGACTTATATATATTATTTATTTTACTGTTTTTGGCAGGGGGCTATGTCGGTCTGTGTGCAAAGTAGTTCCTACTCCCGCCGCCAGGAGCGCGCGCGGTGGGTAGCGATGTTGTTTTTTCTGCTTTCATTTGTTTATTATTTAGAGGGTTAATGCTATGTAAATGTACGCAAGTTTGGTTATGTGTCGGTAGTTGTGCGAGATTTAATTTCCGAAACGAAATTTGACTTTCATCGGCCTGCATTTCTCACTTATTCGGAAAATACATGTGTGTTTATGTATGTATAATAATCGAGTGATTTTGTAATAATTTGGAAGTTTTGTTTGCGTGTGCGATGTGGGGAAGAAAAGGTGTGCACACGAGTCCTAGGGCTATATTTTTTTTTATTGCGAAATATTTACTTCATGTGGTGAAAAATTTTAAATTATTTGTGATGCAAGTGAAATTTTTTTTTTTTTTTCAGTTGGGTGATGTGTTTGTCCTCGTTTGTGTGCAAGGAAGCAAACATGCTGAAGGTAAGGGGCCATAAATGACACTTTAAAATATTAGTTTACCATTAATTTTGGTTAAATATTAAATTGCCATATAAGTAAAATCATGTCAACTGTTGTATTCCACCCAGTATAAGCTGTTAGTAATGGGTACTTAATATAAATAGAATAAATGTAAGCATTTTCGTCTGCATGAAAATTCACTTTTTTTTTGGATCCATTTGTACTGTGGGTAGTTAAATAGTACATTATGTTGTTTTTACTTCGAAGTACAAAACATCTTGTGCATGATTGCAAATTCAAACGCAGTTAAGCATAATATGAATTCGAATTATGTGTGTGTGTGTGTGTATATATATATTTTTTTTTCAGTTTTTTTTTTTTTTTTTTTTTTTTTTTTACTGTGTCCAGTTTTAGCACAAATGGAATTATTTTCAAAGTGAATCGATGCAACTGGTCTTTGCCATTAATATTGATATATGATCTAACTAAATTAAATAGAAAGGATTTTTTTATTTATTTTTTTATATATATAAATATATTTGTAGCAATGTACTAATGACCACAGAAGTAAGCAAAAAAAAAAAAAATATATATATATATCTCAGCCAGTAAACCATGCGTCTTAAAGACTTTTTTTAATGAAAATATTTCTGCCTTGGTTAAGCTTACATTTACTATCATAGGGATTGAGGGAATTGTAGAACAGCAGCAGAAGCATTTCCTTTCATGATCATGTTCTTGGTCCTGAAAAGGACCGTTTATGTAAGCATGTGCACACCAGACCTGCTCACTTGGAGCTGGTGTATTTGGTGACAGCCTTGGTGCCCTCGCTGACAGCGTGCTTGGCCAGCTCCCCGGGCAGCAGCAGTCTCACGGCCGTCTGTATCTCGCGGCTGGTGATGGTGGAGCGCTTGTTGTAGTGGGCGAGGCGGCTGGCCTCTGCCGCGATGCGCTCGAAAATGTCGTTCACGAAACTGTTCATGATGCTCATGGCCTTAGATGATATGCCAGTGTCCGGATGAACTTGCTTCAACACTTTGTAGATGTAGATTGCGTAGCTTTCCTTCCTCTTGCGCTTCTTTTTCTTGTCGCCCTTCGAGATGTTTTTCTGGGCCTTGCCCGCCTTTTTGGCTGCCTTACCGCTCGTCTTGGGGGGCATCGTAGGTCTGAGCTGTGCCGCTGTCGCTAGATGAGTGAGACGGGAACTGAATTTTTTTCGTGAAAAGTTTTCTTGGCTTCTTGTTGCGCGACCAATCGGAGCGCTCCGCGGCTCGTGATTGGTCGCGCTCCGCGGAGGGACGTGTAACAAAAGTAATTTCCAGCGGCCGGGGCGCCACTTTCTCGTAGGTTGCGGACCAGTGTACAGCTTCTTCCTGGTAGCTTGTGTTTTGGTTCGATTTCTTGTGTTCAGTGGTGATTTGTGCATCGAAGTGCTATATTTCGACATCTACGTACCTTCAGGCATCAGCACAGGTGTTTGTGCGTCGGGTCTCTGCCTAGTTACATTTTAAACTGTGTTTCTTACTTCGTGTTACTATGTAAACATTCTGCTTCGTCGGTGATGGATCGATTGTGAGTGTGGGAGTATCGATTCTGTCGCTTTGTGCTTACCTGCAACCAAGATGGCCGACAAAGACACTTTATCATTTCCATTGGGGCAACCTCCACTTTCGCCTCTTCCACCTCGCTCCCAGGGTGCGAATAAATTTTGGGCGACTCCTGGTCGGCATTCTGCTCATGCGGTTTCGTCCTCTTCCGATTCTGATGACGCTTCGCCTCCTGGTAGCCCTGTTGAGAGGAAGCCTGCCAAAATATCGAAGGATGCGGCAAAGGCTATTGTATCTCGCCACTGGTTTGCCTCTCAGCGCCCGAACGACGATGGTGGTAGCACGCCTTCTTCACGCGCCATTGCCCGGGCCGATCTACACAAGTCCCGGCGCACCCAGCTGGACTCCACTTTGGCGCTGAAGCGCCATGCTGGCTCTTCAGTTGATGCCACAATTGACGCCGTGGCCCGGGGCTGCGCTCCTGCTGCTTCCACTTCGCGGGTGCCATCCTGGCCGGACGATTTGCACCGCATCGACTCTGACGGCCCTGGTGTGAGCCCGCGGCGTCGGGGCTCGCTCCCCGATGTCCATTTGCTCCACCAGGTTGAGGAGACCTGGCGCAGCCTCGCCGCCGGTGCGCCCCTGCCTGGCTCTACTGCCGGTGGGCCCATCTCCAGTTGCCCGGGGCCGTCCACTGATGGCGTCGGTGCTGCCATGGCGTCGGCGCAGGCGGCTTCGGGCTCCCTGTCCCGGGGACCGCGCCGGTCTGCTGTGGCGGACCCTGGCGTGCCTGGCCTGGCCGTCGGTGTCCCTCGTGGCTGTCCCGGGGCTGCCTCTGACACTGCGTCTGTGCCGGGTGTCCTGGCGGCGGCCGACCGTGTTGTCCCGCCGGCCCAGCCTGGTCTTCCTTCGACGCCTGCGCCTGCTGTGGCCCCTCGCCCGCCCGGGCTGTCACCGGATAGTGGTACTGCGCCACGGCGCATTCCGCCAATTGTTGTCAATACCAAACTGAATGTTGACGCCATTCGCGGGAACCGGTCGCTGCGGCAGAAGCTGCAGGGGAACTTCACCGTGGACTATCTTCGGGGCTATCCACGCTATCACCCCACAAGCCTGCACGACCGGGAGGCCCTGCTGACGTATTTCCGGGACCATGGCATCCCTTGCCACACGTTTCCATTGGGTCGGAAGACTTCACCCCGGATTGTCCTGGCGGGTCTCCCCTCCGAGACTTCCCAGGACTCGGTCCTGGAGGAACTGCGTGCCGTTGGGGTGCACCCCGAGTCGCTCCGGCCCCTCACTTCGGAGCGCGAGCTCCACCGGGGCTTCATCAGATTTCTCGTGGTCCTCGCAGATGCCGCGCAGGTCGCCAAGGCCCGAGCAGTCCGGCACCTAGCTGGCCTCACCGTCCAATGGGAGGAGTTCCGGGGCACGGCGCGGCCTCTTCAATGCCACCAATGCCAGAGGTGGGGACACCACGCGGCGGACTGTGGAAATCCCTTCCGCTGTCTCCGCTGCACCCAGCACCACGTCCGCGGGTCCTGCCCGAAGCTACCCGACGAGCCTCCGCAGTGCGTGAACTGCTCGGGGCCACATCCGGCGAATGCTCGTACCTGCCCCACTTACGTGCAGTTCATCGAGGGGCAGCTGCGTCGCCAGGGACCAAAGCCTCGTCCGCCGGGCCAGGACGCCTCTGCGGCGCCTCCTCGGCAGCCCCGTGCTCCGCTTCAGTTCCAGCGCCGGCCGCACGAGGACATGTTCCCGCCGCTCCCTTCGTTCTCTCTTCCGTCATGCCTCTCTGCCGTTTCCTACGCTGGGCTAGTGGCTGGCCAACCTGCGGCGCGTTCCCCGTGCCCACCTTTGGCCCCGGTCCCCCCTGCGCCCCAGCTACCCTCTCTCTTTTGTTCCGTGCCTGGTCCACCTCCAGTTGACACTTCTTCTGTCTTGTTGCGCGCCCCTCCTCCTGCTCCCACCACTGCTGCAGGTGTTTCGCCTTCCCTCGCTCCTCCCGGCCTGGTGCAGCCGGCGTGTCCCCCGGTGTCGCGAGCGCCTTTGGACTCGAGGGCTGAGGAGGGCTCGCGGGCTGTGCAGCTGCCCGCTGCTTCCTCCCTCGCTGCAGCTCCTGCTCCGGCTCCTGCCCCCCTGCCAGTCCCTTCGGACTGCCCCCCCGCGTCTGTCCCCCCTTCTGATTCCTCTCTGCCGCCTTCCGTGCGCCCTCCGCACGTGTTCCCGGCTTCCGCTCCCTTTCCTGTGTTTTTTGAGACTTTCAATTGGCTCGCCCGGCTGAATCTCCTCCCGTGGCTGCCGTTCTTTGCCGATGCCATCTTCCGCATCTCTCAGGCTCCTACCCCTCTTCTCCAGGCCGACATTTATTTCCAGTCCATTTTCCACTTCCTCCGGACTGTGCTCCCAGCAGCTTAAGTTTGTCCTCTGGAATGCCCGGGGCATTCGAGCGAAGCTGGGGGACTTCCGGCACTTCCTGTCCACTGAACGGCCTGCCCTTGTCCTTCTCTCTGAGACATGGCTCAAACCCGATCTCCCCTTCTCCTTGCCTGGGTACGTCATCTATCGCTGGGACCGGGACACTCGTGGGGGTGGTGTTGCTCTCCTCATCCTGTCTACCCTCCCGCACCATCAGCGCGCGCTGCCCCCCCTCCGCAATGCCGAGGCGGTGGCGGTGCGTCTCCATCTGGCTCCTCATCCTCTCACTGTGTGCTCCGTCTATCTCCCTGAACATGGTCCCTTCCCGGCAGACGACTTGCGTGCTCTCTTCCATCTGGACGCGCGCGTGGTCGTGGGCGGGGATTTCAATTGCCGGCATCGCGCTTGGGGCTGTGTGTCCACGAGCAATCGGGGCACTCAGCTTCAGCGCCTCGTTCAGGGTTCCCCCCGTCTCGCCATTCACGCTCCCCCCTCATTCACTTTCATTCCATGTCACGTCCGGCAGCGGCCGAGTGTCCTCGACCTCCTCCTTTCTGTTGGACAGGTGGCTGTGTCGGGGCTCGAGGCCCGGGCCGAGCTCACGTCAGATCACACCCCTGTCGTTGGTTTCGTTCGTACCGATTCTCTCCCCCTCCATGGACCCCGCCCGTGGTTCGACTTCAGTCGTGCAGATTGGGGTGCCTACCGGTCTCATCTCGATAGGCACCTCGATCTGCACTTCCATGTCGCTTCCCCGCAGCAGCTCGATGAGCGCGTGCACGTTTTCAGTGATGCTGTGCTCGCGGCTGCTGGCGCCACCATTCCTCTCCGCTCCACTGTCATTCGTGGCACTCCCTTTCCTCCCTACCTTCGACACTTCATCGCGGCCCGCGACGCCGCGCGGCGGCGGTGGCAGTCGTCCCGCGCCGTTGCTCGTTGGCTCGACTATGTGCACCTGCGGGCGCGGTGCCGGGCGCTCACTGAGGAGTGGCTCGCGGCGGAGCGGGTCCGTAAAGTGTCTTCCCTCTCCTTCCAGTCGGGGTCCATATTCCGGTACGCGCGGAACCTTCGTGCCACGCCGTCCATCATCCCGCCCCTGGGTGGGGGGCCGCAGGGCCTTTGCGAGTCCCCTGCCCAGAAGGCGGAGCTGCTGGCGGATTCATTTCACTCGTCATTCACCCCTCGTATTCCCCCTGGGGTGGTTTCCCTCCTTCCCACTCATTACACCCCGCCTCCTCCGCCCGCACCCGGTGACATCCGTCTGTCTACCCCGGGGGAAATTCATTCCATTATCACGCACCTTCGTGTCACGACTGCTCCTGGGCCAGATGCCATTCATCCACGGCTCGTCTTCTCCCTGTCTCGGAAGGCGACCATGTACCTCACCAAGCTTGTCAACGGTATTCTCCTCACGGGTCATTTCCCCACTGCGTGGCGGGCTGCGATCGTCGTCCCCATTCCGAAGCCGCGTGCCAATGCTCATCTTCCTTCGGGCTACCGGCCCATCAGTCTCCTGTCTGTCCTTTCAAAAGTGGCCGAGAGAGTCCTCCTCCGCCGGCTGGAGCATCATCTCACCCCTCTCGGTCCCCTTCCATCATTTCAATTCGGGTTTCGGCGCGGGCTGTCGGCTCAGCACGCCGTGGCGCGCGTCGTGGACCAGATCACCGCCGGTTTCACCTCTTTTCAACACTCTGGTATCATCCTCCTCGATCTTTCGAAGGCCTTCGATACTGTCAACCATCACGCGCTCCTCATCAAGTTGGCATATCAGGGCTTCCCTCCTGCCCTCATTCACATTATTTACAACTTTCTTTCACATCGTTCATTTTGTGTCCGTGTCTCTCATGTCGTTTCGCAGTCCCGCGACATCCCTGCTGGCGTCCCTCAGGGTGCCATCCTGTCCCCCATCTTGTTCTCCCTCTTCACTTCTGACATCCCTACTCCTCCGCATTGTTCTCTCACCTTGTACGCTGATGACACCGCCATTGTCACATCATCTCGTCACGTCGCGGACGTTCCCGTCCGCCTTACGGCGGCGGTTGCATCCATCACCTCGTACTACCATTCTTGGGGAATCCTGGCGAATGCCGGCAAATCGCAGGCGGCGTTTTTCACCCGCCGCTTCCCCCGCCCCCCGCCCCCTGTTGTTTCACACGGTGTTCCGATTCCCTGGTCCCCGGTGGTGACGTACCTGGGTGTCCGTCTGGACTCCGGCCTGCGGTGGGGGGCCCACATCACCGAGTCAATTTCCTCGGCCAGGCGTGCCCTCCACGCGTTGGCCCCTCTCCTCCGTCCGGCGTGTCCTCTCCCGGTTCCCATCCGGGTCAACTTGCTCCGGCTCTACGTCTTTTCTATACTCCTTTACTGCT
>NW_026962546.1:125000-127500 GCF_032445375.1 Bacillus rossius redtenbacheri | reverse complement strand
CTTGGATCTGATGCATTCTCAAGAGTGCAGTTTCTGTTTAGCTTTTAAAACTGGCTGCCCTTCAATTCACTCAAGGTGCAGATGCAAGTTGCTGATGAAGTATTCCACACACATGCTACATTGGAGAAATATTTTAATAAAAATTAAAACTCTTGCAGGATTTCGAATAAAAACTATCCTATTTATCCCTTCTATGTTTTGGTACTGCGAAATTGAGAGAGGTAAGTAAGTTGTGAGGTTATTTTTACTTGCTTGCATGTGAGGTTAGCAGAGCAAAAATATTTTTGAAATTGCAGATACATGGTCACTTTATTTCGTTGCAAACATTTATAAGCTCGTAATCTTATTTAAAGTCTCCATACTTAATGCGTTTGGAAAACCTTCTTTCTCTCAATTTTACAATGGAACAAAATTTTACTTGTATGTGTACATTAATTCCATCTCTAAATGATGTAGGTTTACGCACCGAGATCAGGTACATTGTAGAGAGAAAAACACACGAGTACCTGCTTATTTTGAAGTTTTAATGAGTATATTAAAAAAAAAAAAAAAAAAAACGATAAAAATATAATTGAAAAAGTATATTATTCACGTATTTTTGAGGATGAGGGGAGGGGGTGTTTTTGTCCGATGGTCGTTTATCTTTAAAGAAATTTCCGTTGGACCTGTGCGTTCTTGCTCTGCCAATTCTCGAAAAATGAAATATTTTAAGTCGTCTTTTATGTGCTAACTTCATTATATTTGGCTGCATTCGTATTTTTATTAGTTTTGAAACATTCATGTCACGGAAAATAATCATAAACCAGGACAAAAACGTTTTGACTAAATGTTCTAGGTTGGTTGTAAAACATTTTCTTATTTTATTTCACATCGGAAACATCTGTTAAGTTGTAAGCTTTGTAATGAATGCGACAGTCACTTGTTCGCTGAAGTGTTTGTTTAAGAAATTAGTATTGTAAATTTGTTTATGGTCTTGTTAAATGAAATTTTAAGTGAAATCATTTGGGAAAACAGAGGCTACAGGAATTTTCAACACAACTTGATGACCGACGTTGTGACTAGTGTGGGAGTGTGTGCTCGTGTAAATATCAATTTTTCTTACTCCTCGTGCCGGTCAACAGGAAAACAGCGAGTGTGTTATCTCATCGCGGGCGTGTGATTGCGTGTGGTAAATTGTGCTAGGTTAATTACCGCAAAACTCCACTGTGTGCAAATATGTAGTGTGTCGCTGTATGCAAATATTTGGTATGTCTTTTTTTTTTTTTTTTTTTTTTTCAGGCAATACACACTTTGAATTTTACACAATTTCGATGCTGCAACCTAAGTGTATACATGCGAATAGGATTGCTTAAATGAAAAAGTAAAGTAGGAGGTAAGTGCAAATGTTTCCAGGAGGTTATGCACACACAATCTATTTTATGAATTAATAGTTATTATCTAAGAAAATGATAGAAGATTATAAATAATGTGTGCAGAATAATACAGAATTTGCATGTTACACAAAAAAAAAATATATATATATTCCAAATATTGTTAGCAAAATGCACCTAGATTAGTGAGCTGGATTTTTTTTTTTTTTTTGTATTTTTGTTCTGTTGATCCCACGTGGAGTCAAGGCTCCGGGATATAGAACATGTATGTGCAGACAATTAATATTTACATGATGCAAGTTACCAAGAAAAAAAATTTCAAAAAAAAAAAATACATAACATGTTACACAATTTAACTTTATGCAAAACATGAAGCAGCTGTTATCACAAGTCCATTCAACAAATTAACAGTTCAATTTCTCTATTATCAATCAAATTAAAGAATAGCTTCAGAGGGTAGGTAGGATATTCTAGAAGAATTTTTTTTACTGTTTTTTTTTTTAATACTGGTAAATTGTTTTAGTTATTTTCTGTGATATTAAGTTGTAAAGTTTTACTCCCAAGTAATTTAGTCCATTTTCAAATCGCCTAGTGTTATGTTCAACTATCCTCAATTTACTAGCATTTCTGGTGTTATACCTATGTGCGAATATCTAAAAAAAAAAAAAAAAAAAATAATAATAATTTTTTTTTTCTTCTTTTTCTTAAGAATGAATAAAAAGTTTCTAGAACGTATTCATTTATGGCAGTCAGGACTTTAAGTTTTTTGAATTTTGGTCTGCAGTTAGATGATTTTTTATCTTTTGTTATTATTCTAATAGCTCCTTTTTTTTTTTTTTTTTCCCCCAATGTTATATGGCAGAAAGAGTAGAGCTATGGCTACTGTGACATCATGCATTGATGGGAAGGTTATTGTTGGATAACAAAAATTTAGATGATATAATTTTTATTTTTTTCCATACACAACACATTGCAGGTACAATTTTACAGGTTACAGCTGTACCACCTCTAGTATTGCTGCCGACCATCCAACAAATGAGCACACTAAACAGGCATTGATGACATTGTTATCAACGTCTTTTTGAATCTCTCATTATTATACATAACTGCCCACTGAAACAGAGAAACTT
>NW_026962546.1:100000-120000 GCF_032445375.1 Bacillus rossius redtenbacheri | reverse complement strand
GGAGGCCAGCGAGGCTTACCTGGTGGGGCTCTTCGAGGACACCAATTTGTGCGCCATCCACGCCAAGAGGGTCACCATCATGCCCAAGGACATCCAGCTTGCCCGGCGTATCCGTGGCGAGCGTGCTTGAGTTCCTTGCCATTTTTTTTGCAAGGGGGAAAAAAAAAAACAGCCCTTATTAGGGCTAAAAATAACTGTCAAATTTGAAAGGAAAACAGTTGTCTGGCTTTTTGTACCTATTAGCTGTCGTTGACCTTTACCCAGCCAATAATATATTACATTAATAAGAATTTGGAAAAACACAGTTATAGTGTCTGTGTTTTGAGGTGGTTGTTTATATTGTACACAAAAGATTTGCACACAATGCAATGTATTCTGCATAGGAAATAAAAACTCTTCAAACAGTGCCTGTCTGCAGTAGCAGCACCATCAGCAGCAGCAGCAGCAGCAGCAGCATAAAGTTCACCATTAATACCCTGAGACCTAATCCTTACAAAAAAAATATGTGTGTGTGTGTGTATATATGTGTATATATATATATATGCTGAAATAAGAGTGAGATGTTTGTAAGACGTTTTCCTGCTTAAAAACTTTAAATAATTTTGCACCTAAACTATACACACAATGTAATTGATAAATTTCTTTATTTATTTATTTATTTCCCCCGCTTCAAATACCATAAGAAATTTTTTAACCAGAATTTTACCTAACGGCAGAGGTGTGGCTATAGGAGGCAATGATTGCAACAACTGATACCTTCATGACTAGTATTGTTGGCCCTTAGAAGGGCCGATAAGGTGGTACAGTGCCACAGAAAGTGCCAGCGGTCCTGCTGGCATCTTCATTTCCGCTTTGGGGCTGCTTTCTTGGGCGACTTGCTCTTTGGGGCAACCTTCTTTGGCTTTGGAGCACGGGGTTTCTTCGTGGGAGGTTTGGACACCTTTTTTGCCTTTGAAGGTGCCTTCTTGGGCTTGGGGGTTGCAGCTGCTGCCTTTTTTTTCTTTTCTGCTGTAGGCGGAGTCTTCTTGACTGGTTTCTTGCCCACCGCTGCCTTCTTGGCTACGGATCGCTTCTTTTCCTTAGGGGCAGCTGCACCACGCTTGCCGCTTGGAGCCTTGGGCTGGTCCGGAGCACCGGTGGTCCCTGAAGCCAGCTTGAAGGAGCCAGACGCACCCTTGCCTTTGGTTTGGACAAGCTCGCCGCTAGCCACTGCTGCCTTCAAGTATTTCTTGATGAAAGGTGCCAGCTTTTCCGCATCTACTTTGTAGGTAGAGGCGACGTATTTCTTGATGGCTTGCAGTGATGAGCCGCCCCTTTCCTTGAGGCTCTTGATCGCAGAGGCCACCATTTCAGATGTGCGCGGGTGCGCGGGCTTGGCTCGTGGCTTCTTCGACGCAGCCTTGCCTTTCTTCGGGGAAGCTGCCTGTGATGGGGCAACAGCTGGTGCTGCAGTCGCTGCTGCGGTATCTGCCATGACGAGACTGATCCTACAGAATGCAAGAGCAAAGTGAAAATAAAATTTTTCTCTCTATTTTTTTTTTTTTTTTTTTTTTTTTCCTAACCTAAGTTAAAACTAAGTGTGTTTGGGAGGGGTCCGGGTTAGGGAGAGACTCTAAGTGCGTCTCAGGCCGAAGCCTATACGCTCTAATCATGCAGGGGGTACCATGCAGAAAAGGGAACATGCATCGTGTGCTAGGAGGGGGATTGGCCAGCCATGGCAGCGATTGGCGCCATGACTAACTCCCCTCACTGACTATTCTAGACTAAAACTAGATAAGTTGGGCCCAGGTAAAACCTGCATAGACACAGGGAAAACCCTGGGCACTTACATGCGGGATGCAAAATTTCATGCATTAATTACATGCGGGTTGGCTACGGGAATAGAAGGATGGCTCAGGAAGAAGAGTTGGAAGAGTAGAAAAAATCTACTAAGCAAGGGCGGGCACTTGGACATTTTTGTCCGCATTTGGGTGTTTGGTCATGACTGGTTTTTAGGGGGCGACTTCGTCGTTTCCCCCAGGCTGCCAGCCAGCCAGGTGAGCTGAAAGAAAGAAAGGTACATCTTACAACTATGAGTTATATGGCCGCGGCACCCAGGTTGCCCCAGTTACCACGGCCATGTATGCCCGACACATTGCGCTGCCAGCCTGGGCATGTCAATCATTGGCTAGTCCAATGTTGATTATTTGCACCGCAGGACGTGGTCAGACACATGGTCGGACACCTATTCTTCGATAGTGAGTCTACTCACTTATTAATTAAAAATAAACATTCCTATGAGAGTGGGGAATTTGTGTGTTGGTGTATTCATTAGGGCCCCGCTGGGCCAAAAAATAATTAGGGCCCCGATGGGCCAAAAATTCATTCATTAGGGCCCCGCTGGGCCAAAAGCATGTGTGTCGCCGGATTCGCATGGGCAGGGGGGGGGGGGATTTAATTCAGTCACAATGTGCTGCCAGCCTGAGCATGTCAATCATTGGCTAGTCCAATGTTGCATATTTGCACTCCAGGACGTGGTCAGGCACATGTTTAGAATTTATTACTTAATGCTAATATTAGGACTTAAAGTTATGTCTTAAGAAATTAAAATACTTAATACTAAGTCTGGAGCTGCCAGAAATACGAGTGTAAAACTGCGCGATTCTTAAGCAGAATTTTCTCGCCAGTCCGCAACCACAGAGTTGGGGTCGGGCCTCGGCTGAGCGCAGGTGCGCTGTGATTGGCCGGAGCCTCCAGCCAATCACGGGCCACTACGGTGGTCGATGCGCCAGGATGGATTTCGGGCGTTTGTATTTTTGTGTTTCGTCGGGATCATAATTTCCGAGTGAGGAAATATGCGGATTTAAACTATTTACGCATTTATCGTAAAAAGTTTGTGTTGTACGAGTATAAAAGTCTTGCAAAGTCTCTGACTCGGTTTCACGATGCAATGCTTCTACAGGGCAGTATCGTGGGGCGTCTGTGGCGATTCGAATGCACCTATTCTGAATCCTCTGCAGTTTTATTAGGTGTGAGGGGGCAGCTGTTGCCCAGACTGGGGCTGCATATGTAATTATTGGCCGTATTAGAGCATTGTACAGCAGTAGGCCGGTTTTAACCTTGCTGCCGCATCGTCTACTCATTACTGGGTATAGTGCACTGATCCTAGCCTGCGCTTGCGCTCGCCTAGTGTCAATGTGATTGCGCCAGAGTAGTTTTCTATCCATGTGAACACCTAGATATTTCACTACCTCCTTATGCGGTATTTGTTCGTCAAACAAACGTATTTGCGGCCTGCGTTCTACAGGCGGGAGATTTTTACGAGTAAATACAATGGCCTCTGATTTCGTTGTATTTACTTTTATACGCCAAGTCGTGCACCATTGTTCGAACTCAGTGAGCGCGACTTGCAGTCTGTTGGTAGCTAGCTGGAGGTTGTGGGACCTGCTATACAGCACTGTGTCATCTGCATAGCAGCCCAGCTTTACTAGTCGGTGTGCGGGGCGTGGCATGTCACTGACATATATATTAAAGAGTACAGGGCCTAAGATGCTTCCCTGTGGTACACCTGCTCTTATTTGTTTTATGTCTGACAGAGCTCCTTCAGTAGATACTCTAAAGGTTCTGTCTGCTAAATAGGACGCGACTAGTTTAATATAACAGTCTGGAAATCCTGTTTGGTATAGTTTGTAGATTAGCCCCGCATGAAATACTCTGTCGAAGGCTTTCTCTACATCTATAAACGTAGCGACTACATAATCCTGTACATTAAATGCGCTTGTGATTTCTTCTGTCAGGCGCACGAGCTGATGTACTGTCGAGTGTGTACTGCGAAAGCCGAACTGTTCATCCGGCAGTATGTTATTCTCGTGTATGTGTACATTAAGTCTGTGTAGTATAATACTCTCCACGACTTTAGACACAGTACTTAGCAGACTGATAGGTCTGTAATTCTGTGGCAGTGTTTTATTTTTACCTGGCTTGTGAAAGACTATAACTCTAGCCTCTTTCCACTGTGAGGGGAAAATATTTAACCGAAACATTGCATTTATGCACTCAGCTAGATATTCGAGTGTTTCGTTCGGGAGTTGTTTGAGGACAACAGCCTGTATGCCGTCATTCCCGGGAGCTTTTCGCGGCTTCATTTTCTTGATAGCACGCTTTATTTCTTGCGCCTGTGTAAGTAAAGGCTCAGAGGTTGTGGGCAGTCGCAATTTAACACGTAGTTCGCGGTAAATTTGCGCCGTGAATATCCTATCGCAGGGCTGCATGTTGGGCTGGAAAGCTGCTTCCAGTGTGTCAGCGAAAGCTTGTGCCTTATCACAGGGCTGAAAAACTACACCATTGTTTGTTTCAAGGGGCGGGATTTTTTCCGATTTATTTAAAATCCGCTTCGTCATTGTCCAGGCACTTCCGTCCTGGGTGTCGAGTCGCGCGATTTTAGTTTCCCACTGGCTGCCTCGCCAGAGTGAGATTTCGTCTGAAATGATTGTTTGTAGTTCATTTATTCGGCGTTTCGTCTCTTGTGTACGACGCCGTGTGTATTCACGCCGCAGTCGATTTTTTTGTGAAATCAAGCTGCGGATGTATTCTGGCAGCTCGTCGTGTGCTAACCTAACCTCCTTTTCTGGGATGCACTGGCTAATACCATCCTGGATTTTTTCTGTTAGGTCTAATATCGCGGAATTTAAATTGTCGCTGTTTTCAATAGTTATTTCGGCCGCGTCGGGGAGATTTACTGTTAAATAGTTTTTAAATTGTTGCCAGTCCGCGTTTTTATAGTCCCTGATTTTTCGTGGCTGGTTGGAGTCTATATTTGCGTCATCAAATTTTAAATGAACAGGGAAATGATCCGATGACATGTCGTGTACAACCTCGAGTTCGAATCCCGTGTTGACACGTTTGTTCAGGGCGATATCTAAAATATCAGGCATGTCGTTCAGTCGACCAGAGTCATGTGTGGGCTCTGAGGGAGCATGTACTGTATAGTTTTTGTTGAGTTGGTGAGTGTAGAGTAGTCTGCCGTTCGCTGTAGCGCGCCTGCAGTTCCACTCTATGTGTTTGGCATTGATATCGCCTACAGCAAGGAAGCTCGGGGCCGCTCCATATAAAGTATCCAGGTCTGCCTCGCTGAGGGACCTGCCTGGTGGGGCGTACATTGCAATTAATTTAATTTGTTGCCGATTTATATTTAAATTAATTCCTATAGCCTCCAGTTGTTGGAAATCAGGGAGCTGGCAGGCAGTGTGTTGTACACTAGTGTGTACAGCAAGGGCTACTCCACCGCCTCGTGCGTCTCGATCGCGCCTATAAATGACATAATTTAATATTGTCAGCCTGTCTGTCGGAGTCAGATGCGTTTCGTTTATCGCAGCTATTTTTATTTTATGTTTATCCAGGTGGTTGATAAATTCCGGTAGTTTATTTTTAATGCCGCGTGCATTCCAGAAGAGGAGGGAATGTAACTTAAGACTAGTGGCTGCGTGTGTGCTGCAATTCGGTGCCGAATTATTGTAGGTCATCGACAACGACCCCAGCAAGCGCACACACGCAATCCATGGTGGCACGTATTTTGTCTGCCATGGATTTGGACGTGTCTAGCCAGATGACTAGAAGCTGGCACAGAGGGCCGATGGCACTCTGCAGTTGGGCGTTGCCTATGATGGCCTCGTGGGAGCGGATGACCGCCTGGATGTCCGCAAGCTGCGGTGCCTGGGCGCTGGTGGACGGAGTCTGCTGGGCAGTTGGCAGCTCTGGTGCTGCATCGACTGCCATTGCTGCCACGGGTGCGGCCTGCGGCTGGGCGGGGGCTGGCGTTCTCTTCGCCGGTGTGGGAGCTGGCTTGGTGGCTGTCAGCTTGTCCTGGGCGGGCTGTCGGGGCCTGTCCTGGGCGGGGCGCGGGGGCTTTCCTTGGCCATTTTTGTGGCCGGTGGGGTTCTTCTTGAACCCCTTCTTCTTCTGCCACGGGTTGTTTGCAAGGACTGGGTAGTCCAGCTCATTGTGGCTGGGCTCCCAGTGCTGCTGCAGGGGCGCATACCGGCTCCCGCTGGCCTGCGCCAGGTAGTCGCCGAAGCACGGCGGCGGTGGGCCCCAGGGGTTGTGTCTTGGGGGGGCGTGATGTCCCTGTGGTGTCTGCTGTTGAGGCTGGGGCTGGTTGGTGGCGCGCGTGTTGTCGCGCATGTCGCGGCGGGATTGTAGCTCCCGCTTCTTTCGTTCTTGGGGGGGAAGGTGCCTCCGTGTCTCCTTCTTGTACGCACTGCACCCCTTGAAATTGGCGCAGTGCGGTTCCTCGCAGTGAGCACACTTTTTGTGCTCCTGCTGGCCCCCGTGCGGGCATTCGGTGGCGCAGTGCGAGCCACTGCACCACCTGCAGACTGGTGCTGCACTGCAGCCTTTGCCCACGTGGTTGAAACGTTGGCAGTTGCTGCACTGCGCAGGGCCCTTCGGTCGCCTGTAGTCGTCCACGCGAATCCGCATTCCAGCGAATTCGCGCAGAGCCTGAATGGTCGCTGAGTCGCACGACTGCGGCACCTCAATGACGAGGGCGTCGCACTTCTCCCGTCTCCGCCTGTTCTCCAGGAACCAGTGGTTCTGGACGGGCAGGTTCAGTGCGGCGAACTCCTCTTGTAGGAAGTCCGTTGGTGTGTGACGGTGTACGCCGCGCAGTACGAATTTTTTCGGTACTTCGTGCTGTTGCAGAAGTACCGAGTGCTGCGCACCAATGGCCTGAAGGGCCTTAACTGCGCGCGTGTAGTCCGCGATGGTGGCGGTGTGGACCATTATTTCGTCCTTCCCGCGGTTTGTGCATGTGAAGCGCTCGGTGAGGGCATTCTTGAGTGTATGGTACACTCGCGGGTACTGGTGCCCCTGGTCAAGGAACACGAAGAGTGGCTTGACGCGATGGGCCTTGGGCGCTGCCGCAGGTGGCTGTTGGTTGGGGGGGGCGGGGCCCGCCTGCTCGGTTGAGGAAGAGGCCGCCATCTCGTGGTGCGACCTCTTCGCCTTTTTCGTGGCGACTGTCTGCCAGTCGCCATCGGTTGCGTCCTCCTGAGGGGAGGGCATTGAGTCGTCCATCTCTGTCATTATGTCTTTAAGTCGCGTCAGCCTCACACTCGTGAGCACCCACTGACCGTCCCCCGGGGCTAAGTTAGCCGGGTTCAGGCTAGGCTGAAGGGGATCTAACTCCCCGGGTGTCTCAGAGCTCGTTGGTCGTTAATACTACCTTTACCTGGTACCGTTACACTCTACCTGCCTGCGCACTCTGGGTGCACAGGCTACCTTTCAGGAAAACACTGGGTAGCACTGTGAAGTGCTACACACAGCTTTAGGCGCGGAGCTCCTCTCCGTACGTCCGTCCTCGGCCAAGGCTCAAGGCAAACCTTTTCTCTCTGCAAATATCTGGTTACCCAATTTTCTGGTTGCGGACGGTTCAGAAAATTCTCGATGCCTTGCTCACGTAGGGAGCAGCGCACTTTGGACAGCGAAAGTAATGTAGGGCTTCTTTAGCACTGATTTTTCAATGTTTTCTAAATGTCAGCAGTCTACGATGACATAATGGGCAGTTCCACTAATAGTGTAATTTTTTTATGGCAGCTGCACTGTTTAATTTGCACTGCGAGCTGTTTAAATTTACTGCTACACCAAACAGGGAACTTTTCATTTGCAGATGTTATTCAAGGAATCAAATACGTAATTTGTGCTGGAATCACTTGAAAATGGTTAAATTAACTTAGGTATACTTTAGTGTATAGTATGCTGAAAATGTGGAGATAATTTCATGAAGGCTGTTTGCTGTGGAAGCACTAGCAAATCACCTTGTTCAGTGCCACCTGGAATGGCTTTCTTCGTGCACCTCCAAGGATGATGTGATTATTATTGTGAGTAAATTTTGTTTACATTTTCATTGTGTGAATAATAAAACTTTTAACTGTACACACAACAAGCATTTCACTTGGATCTGATGCATTCTCAAGAGTGCAGTTTCTGTTTAGCTTTTAAAACTGGCTGCCCTTCAATTCACTCAAGGTGCAGATGCAAGTTGCTGATGAAGTATTCCACACACATGCTACATTGGAGAAATATTTTAATAAAAATTAAAACTCTTGCAGGATTTCGAATAAAAACTATCCTATTTATCCCTTCTATGTTTTGGTACTGCGAAATTGAGAGAGGTAAGTAAGTTGTGAGGTTATTTTTACTTGCTTGCATGTGAGGTTAGCAGAGCAAAAATATTTTTGAAATTGCAGATACATGGTCACTTTATTTCGTTGCAAACATTTATAAGCTCGTAATCTTATTTAAAGTCTCCATACTTAATGCGTTTGGAAAACCTTCTTTCTCTCAATTTTACAATGGAACAAAATTTTACTTGTATGTGTACATTAATTCCATCTCTAAATGATGTAGGTTTACGCACCGAGATCAGGTACATTGTAGAGAGAAAAACACACGAGTACCTGCTTATTTTGAAGTTTTAATGAGTATATTAAAAAAAAAAAAAAAAAAAACGATAAAAATATAATTGAAAAAGTATATTATTCACGTATTTTTGAGGATGAGGGGAGGGGGTGTTTTTGTCCGATGGTCGTTTATCTTTAAAGAAATTTCCGTTGGACCTGTGCGTTCTTGCTCTGCCAATTCTCGAAAAATGAAATATTTTAAGTCGTCTTTTATGTGCTAACTTCATTATATTTGGCTGCATTCGTATTTTTATTAGTTTTGAAACATTCATGTCACGGAAAATAATCATAAACCAGGACAAAAACGTTTTGACTAAATGTTCTAGGTTGGTTGTAAAACATTTTCTTATTTTATTTCACATCGGAAACATCTGTTAAGTTGTAAGCTTTGTAATGAATGCGACAGTCACTTGTTCGCTGAAGTGTTTGTTTAAGAAATTAGTATTGTAAATTTGTTTATGGTCTTGTTAAATGAAATTTTAAGTGAAATCATTTGGGAAAACAGAGGCTACAGGAATTTTCAACACAACTTGATGACCGACGTTGTGACTAGTGTGGGAGTGTGTGCTCGTGTAAATATCAATTTTTCTTACTCCTCGTGCCGGTCAACAGGAAAACAGCGAGTGTGTTATCTCATCGCGGGCGTGTGATTGCGTGTGGTAAATTGTGCTAGGTTAATTACCGCAAAACTCCACTGTGTGCAAATATGTAGTGTGTCGCTGTATGCAAATATTTGGTATGTCTTTTTTTTTTTTTTTTTCAGGCAATACACACTTTGAATTTTACACAATTTCGATGCTGCAACCTAAGTGTATACATGCGAATAGGATTGCTTAAATGAAAAAGTAAAGTAGGAGGTAAGTGCAAATGTTTCCAGGAGGTTATGCACACACAATCTATTTTATGAATTAATAGTTATTATCTAAGAAAATGATAGAAGATTATAAATAATGTGTGCAGAATAATACAGAATTTGCATGTTACACAAAAAAAAATATATATATATTCCAAATATTGTTAGCAAAATGCACCTAGATTAGTGAGCTGGATTTTTTTTTTTTTTTTGTATTTTTGTTCTGTTGATCCCACGTGGAGTCAAGGCTCCGGGATATAGAACATGTATGTGCAGACAATTAATATTTACATGATGCAAGTTACCAAGAAAAAAAATTTCAAAAAAAAAAAATACATAACATGTTACACAATTTAACTTTATGCAAAACATGAAGCAGCTGTTATCACAAGTCCATTCAACAAATTAACAGTTCAATTTCTCTATTATCAATCAAATTAAAGAATAGCTTCAGAGGGTAGGTAGGATATTCTAGAAGAATTTTTTTTACTGTTTTTTTTTTTAATACTGGTAAATTGTTTTAGTTATTTTCTGTGATATTAAGTTGTAAAGTTTTACTCCCAAGTAATTTAGTCCATTTTCAAATCGCCTAGTGTTATGTTCAACTATCCTCAATTTACTAGCATTTCTGGTGTTATACCTATGTGCGAATATCTAAAAAAAAAAAAAAAAAAAAAAAATAATAATTTTTTTTTTCTTCTTTTTCTTAAGAATGAATAAAAAGTTTCTAGAACGTATTCATTTATGGCAGTCAGGACTTTAAGTTTTTTGAATTTTGGTCTGCAGTTAGATGATTTTTTATCTTTTGTTATTATTCTAATAGCTCCTTTTTTTTTTTTTTCCCCCAATGTTATATGGCAGAAAGAGTAGAGCTATGGCTACTGTGACATCATGCATTGATGGGAAGGTTATTGTTGGATAACAAAAATTTAGATGATATAATTTTTATTTTTTTCCATACACAACACATTGCAGGTACAATTTTACAGGTTACAGCTGTACCACCTCTAGTATTGCTGCCGACCATCCAACAAATGAGCACACTAAACAGGCATTGATGACATTGTTATCAACGTCTTTTTGAATCTCTCATTATTATACATAACTGCCCACTGAAACAGAGAAACTTCAAAATAGGTGTGTGTGTGTGTGTTTATATATATATATATATATATATATATATATATATATATACACATATATACATACATACATACATACATACATACATACATATACACTTATATATTTATTTTTTCACTTTGAATTTTGTATGAGGTATACACATGCAAAGATTCACAGCTACTGGGTGGGTGAGTGAGTGAGTGAGTGAGTGAGTGATTGATTGATTGATTGATTGATTGATTGATTGATTGATTGAGAGAGAGTGAGTGTGTGTGTTAGGGGGGGGGGGGAAATGTGGTGATTGTGGGGGAAAAAAAAATTTAAAATTGAAATTTTTAAAAAAAAAATTTTTTTCTGTAGGGTGCAAAATAGTAGTGCCAACGGCACGTGGTGTTCCCAAGCGGTCACCCATCTAAGTACTAACCACGCTCGACGATGCTTAACTTCGGTGATCGGACGAGAACCGGTGTGTTCATCGTGATATGGCCGTTGGCAATGATATAGATGTTTTTTTTTTGCAGTTTGTATTTGCCACTCGAAATAGCTATACCAGGTGTGATTGTTACAAACAACAGGAGAAATCGTGTAATGAACACTCTTTTACTTCCCCCCCCCCCCTCCCCTCACACAACACCCACCACCCTCACCATCCCAACCACCAAAGCCCTCTTCAAAATACACTCTCACACACACACACAAACCCACACTCTATAACTGATGAACATTACCATAACTTCTTAAAGCCATTAGATAATATTTAACTCAAGAAAGGTATTGTGATATGTTTAAAGAAAGAAAGGTGAAACCTTTAACTTTACCAGCAGGTATTAGTATCACTGAGGTATCTTCTAGGTTGTAGCAGCAATAGTAGTAATAATAATAAAATTAAATAAGGTAATAAAAAAGAAAAGTTATACATGTGATCAAATCATGAATGTATAAAACTGGAATGAATTTAAATTTTTTTTATTTTTCTTCATAGGCTGTTTTGAAATTGATGAGTAAGTGCCTCTTCTTTTAAATTTTTTAATGCTGAACACTGTTACATAAGAGATGAATGTTTAGAAAATTTAAAAAAAAAAAAGCTAGCCCAGCCCCCTCCCCCCCTCACACAAAATCCAAACAAAAAAAAAACACCCTCCTTCAAAACATCACATAATCATCCAGCCAGCAGTGCAGACGAGAAATTTGCACTCGGGGCCGCCATTTTGACGATAAATTCTTGCATGGCACACCAAAGGTAGGAAAGAATTTAAAAAAATAAAAATAATGGGCGAGCACCCTCGCGTCTGCCTGTAGAAAATGAAGTTAAAAGTAACATAACCTAAAGACAGGCACACACTAGGGTGCTCCCAGGCGGTTGAGAAATTTTTTCCCGCCAAAAGACTTATATATATTATTTATTTTACTGTTTTTGGCAGGGGGCTATGTCGGTCTGTGTGCAAAGTAGTTCCTACTCCCGCCGCCAGGAGCGCGCGCGGTGGGTAGCGATGTTGTTTTTTCTGCTTTCATTTGTTTATTATTTAGAGGGTTAATGCTATGTAAATGTACGCAAGTTTGGTTATGTGTCGGTAGTTGTGCGAGATTTAATTTCCGAAACGAAATTTGACTTTCATCGGCCTGCATTTCTCACTTATTCGGAAAATACATGTGTGTTTATGTATGTATAATAATCGAGTGATTTTGTAATAATTTGGAAGTTTTGTTTGCGTGTGCGATGTGGGGAAGAAAAGGTGTGCACACGAGTCCTAGGGCTATATTTTTTTTTATTGCGAAATATTTACTTCATGTGGTGAAAAATTTTAAATTATTTGTGATGCAAGTGAAATTTTTTTTTTTTTTTCAGTTGGGTGATGTGTTTGTCCTCGTTTGTGTGCAAGGAAGCAAACATGCTGAAGGTAAGGGGCCATAAATGACACTTTAAAATATTAGTTTACCATTAATTTTGGTTAAATATTAAATTGCCATATAAGTAAAATCATGTCAACTGTTGTATTCCACCCAGTATAAGCTGTTAGTAATGGGTACTTAATATAAATAGAATAAATGTAAGCATTTTCGTCTGCATGAAAATTCACTTTTTTTTTGGATCCATTTGTACTGTGGGTAGTTAAATAGTACATTATGTTGTTTTTACTTCGAAGTACAAAACATCTTGTGCATGATTGCAAATTCAAACGCAGTTAAGCATAATATGAATTCGAATTATGTGTGTGTGTGTGTGTATATATATATTTTTTTTTCAGTTTTTTTTTTTTTTTTTTTTTTTTTTTTTTTTTTTTTTTTTTACTGTGTCCAGTTTTAGCACAAATGGAATTATTTTCAAAGTGAATCGATGCAACTGGTCTTTGCCATTAATATTGATATATGATCTAACTAAATTAAATAGAAAGGATTTTTTTATTTATTTTTTTATATATATAAATATATTTGTAGCAATGTACTAATGACCACAGAAGTAAGCAAAAAAAAAAAATATATATATATATATCTCAGCCAGTAAACCATGCGTCTTAAAGACTTTTTTTAATGAAAATATTTCTGCCTTGGTTAAGCTTACATTTACTATCATAGGGATTGAGGGAATTGTAGAACAGCAGCAGAAGCATTTCCTTTCATGATCATGTTCTTGGTCCTGAAAAGGACCGTTTATGTAAGCATGTGCACACCAGACCTGCTCACTTGGAGCTGGTGTATTTGGTGACAGCCTTGGTGCCCTCGCTGACAGCGTGCTTGGCCAGCTCCCCGGGCAGCAGCAGTCTCACGGCCGTCTGTATCTCGCGGCTGGTGATGGTGGAGCGCTTGTTGTAGTGGGCGAGGCGGCTGGCCTCTGCCGCGATGCGCTCGAAAATGTCGTTCACGAAACTGTTCATGATGCTCATGGCCTTAGATGATAT
Source organism: Bacillus rossius redtenbacheri (assembly GCF_032445375.1). Taxonomy (NCBI): domain Eukaryota; kingdom Metazoa; phylum Arthropoda; class Insecta; order Phasmatodea; family Bacillidae; genus Bacillus; species Bacillus rossius. The sequence continues at coordinate 106,687 of NW_026962546.1, read as the reverse complement.
GCCAGTGTCCGGATGAACTTGCTTCAACACTTTGTAGATGTAGATTGCGTAGCTTTCCTTCCTCTTGCGCTTCTTTTTCTTGTCGCCCTTCGAGATGTTTTTCTGGGCCTTGCCCGCCTTTTTGGCTGCCTTACCGCTCGTCTTGGGGGGCATCGTAGGTCTGAGCTGTGCCGCTGTCGCTAGATGAGTGAGACGGGAATTTTTTTTTTTTTTTTTTTTTTAGACTACAGCCCCTCCACGCTGAAGTCAGTCTCACACAGCCGAAGTGTTTGTGAGCCCTGCTAACCAAATGGGAATGATTTGACTGAGGGAATTGATGCGTGCCAGGTGGGACCTATACGCTTAATTTGATAAACTGAGTAACTGCCTATGCTGTCTTCACTCTCCTGTGAGGGAGGGGGAAGCAGCTGGCGACGTGCGTCTGGCGCGGTCAAGCCTGCAGGAGTGCGGAATTTGCACCCCGACAGCCTATGGGGAGTAGCAAAGGGTAGACAACAGTAAACCAGCGAGCGCACTGGAGGAAACCTGTTGCCTGTGAGTGAAAAGTTAACGCAACCGAGGGCCCGAAGGGATAGGAAGCGGATGAGGGCGAATGGGATCTGTGGTTCTCCCTGATGGGATTTCTGGAAGAGCCATTTTGAGCACGCCATGCGGCGTATGTGCTCGGCAGGCACGAGCGAATGTGGCAATTTAGGCCTCGGCATCTCGAGGGCGGCAGGAACTGCTGGCGCGACCTGCAACTAAAAATACAACACATATTTACATTGTTCTATAACTAAGTTTAATGGCTATTAGCCCGGTTAGGCTAATAAAGGGGCTCGTGCACTCAGGCACTATGGCCGGCGTCTCTGAGCCACAAGATGATGGGGAGTGAGACGGGAACTGAATTTTTTTCGTGAAAAGTTTTCTTGGCTTCTTGTTGCGCGACCAATCGGAGCGCTCCGCGGCTCGTGATTGGTCGCGCTCCGCGGAGGGACGTGTAACAAAAGTAATTTCCAGCGGCCGGGGCGCCACTTTCTCGTAGGTTGCGGACCAGTGTACAGCTTCTTCCTGGTAGCTTGTGTTTTGGTTCGATTTCTTGTGTTCAGTGGTGATTTGTGCATCGAAGTGCTATATTTCGACATCTACGTACCTTCAGGCATCAGCACAGGTGTTTGTGCGTCGGGGCTCTGCCTAGTTACATTTTAAACTGTGTTTCTTACTTCGTGTTACTATGTAAACATTCTGCTTCGTCGGTGATGGATCGATTGTGAGTGTGGGAGTATCGATTCTGTCGCTTTGTGCTTACCTGCAACCAAGATGGCCGACAAAGACACTTTATCATTTCCATTGGGGCAACCTCCACTTTCGCCTCTTCCACCTCGCTCCCAGGGTGCGAATAAATTTTGGGCGACTCCTGGTCGGCATTCTGCTCATGCGGTTTCGTCCTCTTCCGATTCTGATGACGCTTCGCCTCCTGGTAGCCCTGTTGAGAGGAAGCCTGCCAAAATATCGAAGGATGCGGCAAAGGCTATTGTATCTCGCCACTGGTTTGCCTCTCAGCGCCCGAACGACGATGGTGGTAGCACGCCTTCTTCACGCGCCATTGCCCGGGCCGATCTACACAAGTCCCGGCGCACCCAGCTGGACTCCACTTTGGCGCTGAAGCGCCATGCTGGCTCTTCAGTTGATGCCACAATTGACGCCGTGGCCCGGGGCTGCGCTCCTGCTGCTTCCACTTCGCGGGTGCCATCCTGGCCGGACGATTTGCACCGCATCGACTCTGACGGCCCTGGTGTGAGCCCGCGGCGTCGGGGCTCGCTCCCCGATGTCCATTTGCTCCACCAGGTTGAGGAGACCTGGCGCAGCCTCGCCGCCGGTGCGCCCCTGCCTGGCTCTACTGCCGGTGGGCCCATCTCCAGTTGCCCGGGGCCGTCCACTGATGGCGTCGGTGCTGCCATGGCGTCGGCGCAGGCGGCTTCGGGCTCCCTGTCCCGGGGACCGCGCCGGTCTGCTGTGGCGGACCCTGGCGTGCCTGGCCTGGCCGTCGGTGTCCCTCGTGGCTGTCCCGGGGCTGCCTCTGACACTGCGTCTGTGCCGGGTGTCCTGGCGGCGGCCGACCGTGTTGTCCCGCCGGCCCAGCCTGGTCTTCCTTCGACGCCTGCGCCTGCTGTGGCCCCTCGCCCGCCCGGGCTGTCACCGGATCGTGGTACTGCGCCACGGCGCATTCCGCCAATTGTTGTCAATACCAAACTGAATGTTGACGCCATTCGCGGGAACCGGTCGCTGCGGCAGAAGCTGCAGGGGAACTTCACCGTGGACTATCTTCGGGGCTATCCACGCTATCACCCCACAAGCCTGCACGACCGGGAGGCCCTGCTGACGTATTTCCGGGACCATGGCATCCCTTGCCACACGTTTCCATTGGGTCGGAAGACTTCACCCCGGATTGTCCTGGCGGGTCTCCCCTCCGAGACTTCCCAGGACTCGGTCCTGGAGGAACTGCGTGCCGTTGGGGTGCACCCCGAGTCGCTCCGGCCCCTCACTTCGGAGCGCGAGCTCCACCGGGGCTTCATCAGATTTCTCGTGGTCCTCGCAGATGCCGCGCAGGTCGCCAAGGCCCGAGCAGTCCGGCACCTAGCTGGCCTCACCGTCCAATGGGAGGAGTTCCGGGGCACGGCGCGGCCTCTTCAATGCCACCAATGCCAGAGGTGGGGACACCACGCGGCGGACTGTGGAAATCCCTTCCGCTGTCTCCGCTGCACCCAGCACCACGTCCGCGGGTCCTGCCCGAAGCTACCCGACGAGCCTCCGCAGTGCGTGAACTGCTCGGGGCCACATCCGGCGAATGCTCGTACCTGCCCCACTTACGTGCAGTTCATCGAGGGGCAGCTGCGTCGCCAGGGACCAAAGCCTCGTCCGCCGGGCCAGGACGCCTCTGCGGCGCCTCCTCGGCAGCCCCGTGCTCCGCTTCAGTTCCAGCGCCGGCCGCACGAGGACATGTTCCCGCCGCTCCCTTCGTTCTCTCTTCCGTCATGCCCCTCTGCCGTTTCCTACGCTGGGCTAGTGGCTGGCCAACCTGCGGCGCGTTCCCCGTGCCCACCTTTGGCCCCGGTCCCCCCTGCGCCCCAGCTACCCTCTCTCTTTTGTTCCGTGCCTGGTCCACCTCCAGTTGACTCTTCTTCTGTCTTGTTGCGCGCCCCTCCTCCTGCTCCCACCACTGCTGCAGGTGTTTCGCCTTCCCTCGCTCCTCCCGGCCTGGTGCAGCCGGCGTGTCCCCCGGTGTCGCGAGCGCCTTTGGACTCGAGGGCTGAGGAGGGCTCGCGGGCTGTGCAGCTGCCCGCTGCTTCCTCCCTCGCTGCAGCTCCTGCTCCGGCTCCTGCCCCCCTGCCAGTCCCTTCGGACTGCCCCCCCGCGTCTGTCCCCCCTTCTGATTCCTCTCTGCCGCCTTCCGTGCGCCCTCCGCCCGTGTTCCCGGCTTCCGCTCCCTTTCCTGTGTTTTTTGAGACTTTCAATTGGCTCGCCCGGCTGAATCTCCTCCCGTGGCTGCCGTTCTTTGCCGATGCCATCTTCCGCATCTCTCAGGCTCCTACCCCTCTTCTCCAGGCCGACATTTATTTCCAGTCCATTTTCCACTTCCTCCGGACTGTGCTCCCAGCAGCTTAAGTTTGTCCTCTGGAATGCCCGGGGCATTCGAGCGAAGCTGGGGGACTTCCGGCACTTCCTGTCCACTGAACGGCCTGCCCTTGTCCTTCTCTCTGAGACATGGCTCAAACCCGATCTCCCCTTCTCCGTGCCTGGGTACGTCATCTATCGCTGGGACCGGGACACTCGTGGGGGTGGTGTTGCTCTCCTCATCCTGTCTACCCTCCCGCACCATCAGCGCGCGCTGCCCCCCCTCCGCAATGCCGAGGCGGTGGCGGTGCGTCTCCATCTGGCTCCTCATCCTCTCACTGTGTGCTCCGTCTATCTCCCTGAACATGGTCCCTTCCCGGCAGACGACTTGCGTGCTCTCTTCCATCTGGACGCGCGCGTGGTCGTGGGCGGGGATTTCAATTGCCGGCATCGCGCTTGGGGCTGTGTGTCCACGAGCAATCGGGGCACTCAGCTTCAGCGCCTCGTTCAGGGTTCCCCCCGTCTCGCCATTCACGCTCCCCCCTCATTCACTTTCATTCCATGTCACGTCCGGCAGCGGCCGAGTGTCCTCGACCTCCTCCTTTCTGTTGGACAGGTGGCTGTGTCGGGGCTCGAGGCCCGGGCCGAGCTCACGTCAGATCACACCCCTGTCGTTGGTTTCGTTCGTACCGATTCTCTCCCCCTCCATGGACCCCGCCCGTGGTTCGACTTCAGTCGTGCAGATTGGGGTGCCTACCGGTCTCATCTGGATGGGCACCTCGATCTGCACTTCCATGTCGCTTCCCCGCAGCAGCTCGATGAGCGCGTGCACGTTTTCAGTGATGCTGTGCTCGCGGCTGCTGGCGCCACCATTCCTCTCCGCTCCACTGTCATTCGTGGCACTCCCTTTCCTCCCTACCTTCGACACTTCATCGCGGCCCGCGACGCCGCGCGGCGGCGGTGGCAGTCGTCCCGCGCCGCTGCTCGTTGGCTCGACTATGTGCACCTGCGGGCGCGGTGCCGGGCGCTCACTGAGGAGTGGCTCGCGGCGGAGCGGGTCCGTAAAGTGTCTTCCCTCTCCTTCCAGTCGGGGTCCATATTCCGGTACGCGCGGAACCTTCGTGCCACGCCGTCCATCATCCCGCCCCTGGGTGGGGGGCCGCAGGGCCTTTGCGAGTCCCCTGCCCAGAAGGCGGAGCTGCTGGCGGATTCATTTCACTCGTCATTCACCCCTCGTATTCCCCCTGGGGTGGTTTCCCTCCTTCCCACTCATTACACCCCGCCTCCTCCGCCCGCACCCGGTGACATCCGTCTGTCTACCCCGGGGGAAATTCATTCCATTATCACGCACCTTCGTGTCACAACTGCTCCTGGGCCAGATGCCATTCATCCACGGCTCGTCTTCTCCCTGTCTCGGAAGGCGACCGTGTACCTCACCAAGCTTGTCAACGGTATTCTCCTCACGGGTCATTTCCCCACTGCGTGGCGGGCTGCGATCGTCGTCCCCATTCCGAAGCCGCGTGCCAATGCTCATCTTCCTTCGGGCTACCGGCCCATCAGTCTCCTGTCTGTCCTTTCAAAAGTGGCCGAGAGAGTCCTCCTCCGCCGGCTGGAGCATCATCTCACCCCTCTCGGTCCCCTTCCATCATTTCAATTCGGGTTTCGGCGCGGGCTGTCGGCTCAGCACGCCGTGGCGCGCGTCGTGGACCAGATCACCGCCGGTTTCACCTCTTTTCAACACTCTGGTATCATCCTCCTCGATCTTTCGAAGGCCTTCGATACTGTCAACCATCACGCGCTCCTCATCAAGTTGGCATATCAGGGCTTCCCTCCTGCCCTCATTCACATTATTTACAACTTTCTTTCACATCGTTCATTTTGTGTCCGTGTCTCTCATGTCGTTTCGCAGTCCCGCGTCATCCCTGCTGGCGTCCCTCAGGGTGCCATCCTGTCCCCCCTCTTGTTCTCCCTCTTCACTTCTGACATCCCTACTCCTCCGCATTGTTCTCTCACCTTGTACGCTGATGACACCGCCATTGTCACATCATCTCGTCACGTCGCGGACGTTCCCGTCCGCCTTACGGCGGCGGTTGCATCCATCACCTCGTACTACCATTCTTGGGGAATCCTGGCGAATGCCGGCAAATCGCAGGCGGCGTTTTTCACCCGCCGCTTCCCCCGCCCCCCGCCCCCTGTTGTTTCACACGGTGTTCCGATTCCCTGGTCCCCGGTGGTGACGTACCTGGGTGTCCGTCTGGACTCCGGCCTGCGGTGGGGGGCCCACATCACCGAGTCAATTTCCTCGGCCAGGCGTGCCCTCCACGCGTTGGCCCCTCTCCTCCGTCCGGCGTGTCCTCTCCCGGTTCCCATCCGGGTCAACTTGCTCCGGCTCTACGTCTTTTCTATACTCCTTTACTGCTCTCCCGTCTGGGCGCACGCCTCCCCAACTACCTTCCGCTCTCTTCATATATTCTTTCATTCCGCCCTCCGCTTGCTGCTGGGGAAGCCACGCTGGACGCCCATTCCTGAGCTCCTGGACGCAGCTTCCCTTCCGCCCATTCTCGATCTGATCTATTCCCGAGCTGACCGGTTCTATTCCTCCCTCCGCCGCTCTCGGTACCCTGACGTCAATAACATTGCTCTGTATGACCGGTCCGCTTCTTACCCTCACCGCCGCCTCCTTGATTACCGTGCTCACCACCCGCCCTGATTCTGTCTGGGTCTCCGACGCGCGTCCCTATCCATCACGGCCCTTCTGTTTCCGTTCTTTCGGCAGGCTGCCTGTGCGCCATCCTGCCCATTGCGCTCTTCCTCGGGGGCGCTTCTGCTACCCCGACCTCTCTCCCCCCAGAGTGTTCTCACGTGTCTGTTTAGCTGTATGTTCTGGTTGCATCTTACCTGTGATTTTGTATTCGCCTGCATTTTGTAAATAAATTCGATTGTTTGGGGGGGTTTTTTGGTCTATTTTTCCCCTCGTGCTTATGTACTTGTCTCGTGTATTTTTTGATTGTATCCTTTTTTTCAGTTCTTGTTTTTTCATCTTCCTTTAGCAAGAAGAAACGTGATGTTTGGCATTGCTGTGTGTTTAGCTCG
>NW_026962546.1:85000-97500 GCF_032445375.1 Bacillus rossius redtenbacheri | reverse complement strand
ATAATATATTACATTAATAAGAATTTGGAAAAACACAGTTATAGTGTCTGTGTTTTGAGGTGGTTGTTTATATTGTACACAAAAGATTTGCACACAATGCAATGTATTCTGCATAGGAAATAAAAACTCTTCAAACAGTGCCTGTCTGCAGTAGCAGCACCATCAGCAGCAGCAGCAGCAGCAGCAGCATAAAGTTCACCATTAATACCCTGAGACCTAATCCTTACAAAAAAAATATGTGTGTGTGTGTGTGTATATATGTGTATATATATATATATGCTGAAATAAGAGTGAGATGTTTGTAAGACGTTTTCCTGCTTAAAAACTTTAAATAATTTTGCACCTAAACTATACACACAATGTAATTGATAAATTTCTTTATTTATTTATTTATTTCCCCCGCTTCAAATACCATAAGAAATTTTTTAACCAGAATTTTACCTAACGGCAGAGGTGTGGCTATAGGAGGCAATGATTGCAACAACTGATACCTTCATGACTAGTATTGTTGGCCCTTAGAAGGGCCGATAAGGTGGTACAGTGCCACAGAAAGTGCCAGCGGTCCTGCTGGCATCTTCATTTCCGCTTTGGGGCTGCTTTCTTGGGCGACTTGCTCTTTGGGGCAACCTTCTTTGGCTTTGGAGCACGGGGTTTCTTCGTGGGAGGTTTGGACACCTTTTTTGCCTTTGAAGGTGCCTTCTTGGGCTTGGGGGTTGCAGCTGCTGCCTTTTTTTTCTTTTCTGCTGTAGGCGGAGTCTTCTTGACTGGTTTCTTGCCCACCGCTGCCTTCTTGGCTACGGATCGCTTCTTTTCCTTAGGGGCAGCTGCACCACGCTTGCCGCTTGGAGCCTTGGGCTGGTCCGGAGCACCGGTGGTCCCTGAAGCCAGCTTTAAGGAGCCAGACGCACCCTTGCCTTTGGTTTGGACAAGCTCGCCGCTAGCCACTGCTGCCTTCAAGTATTTCTTGATGAAAGGTGCCAGCTTTTCCGCATCTACTTTGTAGGTAGAGGCGACGTATTTCTTGATGGCTTGCAGTGATGAGCCGCCCCTTTCCTTGAGGCTCTTGATCGCAGAGGCCACCATTTCAGATGTGCGCGGGTGCGCGGGCTTGGCTCGTGGCTTCTTCGACGCAGCCTTGCCTTTCTTCGGGGAAGCTGCCTGTGATGGGGCAACAGCTGGTGCTGCAGTCGCTGCTGCGGTATCTGCCATGACGAGACTGATCCTACAGAATGCAAGAGCAAAGTGAAAATAAAATTTTTCTCTCTATTTTTTTTTTTTTTTTTTTCCTAACCTAAGTTAAAACTAAGTGTGTTTGGGAGGGGTCCGGGTTAGGGAGAGACTCTAAGTGCGTCTCAGGCCGAAGCCTATACGCTCTAATCATGCAGGGGGTACCATGCAGAAAAGGGAACATGCATCGTGTGCTAGGAGGGGGATTGGCCAGCCATGGCAGCGATTGGCGCCATGACTAACTCCCCTCACTGACTATTCTAGACTAAAACTAGATAAGTTGGGCCCAGGTAAAACCTGCATAGACACAGGGAAAACCCTGGGCACTTACATGCGGGATGCAAAATTTCATGCATTAATTACATGCGGGTTGGCTACGGGAATAGAAGGATGGCTCAGGAAGAAGAGTTGGAAGAGTAGAAAAAATCTACTAAGCAAGGGCGGGCACTTGGACATTTTTGTCCGCATTTGGGTGTTTGGTCATGACTGGTTTTTAGGGGGCGACTTCGTCGTTTCCCCCAGGCTGCCAGCCAGCCAGGTGAGCTGAAAGAAAGAAAGGTACATCTTACAACTATGAGTTATATGGCCGCGGCACCCAGGTTGCCCCAGTTACCACGGCCATGTATGCCCGACACATTGCGCTGCCAGCCTGGGCATGTCAATCATTGGCTAGTCCAATGTTGATTATTTGCACCGCAGGACGTGGTCAGACACATGGTCGGACACCTATTCTTCGATAGTGAGTCTACTCACTTATTAATTAAAAATAAACATTCCTATGAGAGTGGGGAATTTGTGTGTTGGTGTATTCATTAGGGCCCCGCTGGGCCAAAAAATAATTAGGGCCCCGCCCGTGGCAGAAGAAGAAGGGGTTCAAGAAGAACCCCACCGGCCACAAAAATGGCCAAGGAAAGCCCCCGCGCCCCGCCCAGGACAGGCCCCGACAGCCCGCCCAGGACAAGCTGACAGCCACCAAGCCAGCTCCCACACCGGCGAAGAGAACGCCAGCCCCCGCCCAGCCGCAGGCCGCACCCGTGGCAGCAATGGCAGTCGATGCAGCACCAGAGCTGCCAACTGCCCAGCAGACTCCGTCCACCAGCGCCCAGGCACCGCAGCTTGCGGACATCCAGGCGGTCATCCGCTCCCACGAGGCCATCATAGGCAACGCCCAACTGCAGAGTGCCATCGGCCCTCTGTGCCAGCTTCTAGTCATCTGGCTAGACACGTCCAAATCCATGGCAGACAAAATACGTGCCACCATGGATTGCGTGTGTGCGCTTGCTGGGGTCGTTGTCGATGACCTACAATAATTCGGCACCGAATTGCAGCACACACGCAGCCACTAGTCTTAAGTTACATTCCCTCCTCTTCTGGAATGCACGCGGCATTAAAAATAAACTACCGGAATTTATCAACCACCTGGATAAACATAAAATAAAAATAGCTGCGATAAACGAAACGCATCTGACTCCGACAGACAGGCTGACAATATTAAATTATGTCATTTATAGGCGCGATCGAGACGCACGAGGCGGTGGAGTAGCCCTTGCTGTACACACTAGTGTACAACACACTGCCTGCCAGCTCCCTGATTTCCAACAACTGGAGGCTATAGGAATTAATTTAAATATAAATCGGCAACAAATTAAATTAATTGCAATGTACGCCCCACCAGGCAGGTCCCTCAGCGAGGCAGACCTGGATACTTTATATGGAGCGGCCCCGAGCTTCCTTGCTGTAGGCGATATCAATGCCAAACACATAGAGTGGAACTGCAGGCGCGCTACAGCGAACGGCAGACTACTCTACACTCACCAACTCAACAAAAACTATACAGTACATGCTCCCTCAGAGCCCACACATGACTCTGGTCGACTGAACGACATGCCTGATATTTTAGATATCGCCCTGAACAAACGTGTCAACACGGGATTCGAACTCGAGGTTGTACACGACATGTCATCGGATCATTTCCCTGTTCATTTAAAATTTGATGACGCAAATATAGACTCCAACCAGCCACGAAAAATCAGGGACTATAAAAACGCGGACTGGCAACAATTTAAAAACTATTTAACAGTAAATCTCCCCGACGCGGCCGAAATAACTATTGAAAACAGCGACAATTTAAATTCCGCGATATTAGACCTAACAGAAAAAATCCAGGATGGTATTAGCCAGTGCATCCCAGAAAAGGAGGTTAGGTTAGCACACGACGAGCTGCCAGAATACATCCGCAGCTTGATTTCACAAAAAAATCGACTGCGGCGTGAATACACACGGCGTCGTACACAAGAGACGAAACGCCGAATAAATGAACTACAAACAATCATTTCAGACGAAATCTCACTCTGGCGAGGCAGCCAGTGGGAAACTAAAATCGCGCGACTCGACACCCAGGACGGAAGTGCCTGGACAATGACGAAGCGGATTTTAAATAAATCGGAAAAAATCCCGCCCCTTGAAACAAACAATGGTGTAGTTTTTCAGCCCTGTGATAAGGCACAAGCTTTCGCTGACACACTGGAAGCAGCTTTCCAGCCCAACATGCAGCCCTGCGATAGGATATTCACGGCGCAAATTTACCGCGAACTACGTGTTAAATTGCGACTGCCCACAACCTCTGAGCCTTTACTTACACAGGCGCAAGAAATAAAGCGTGCTATCAAGAAAATGAAGCCGCGAAAAGCTCCCGGGAATGACGGCATACAGGCTGTTGTCCTCAAACAACTCCCGAACGAAACACTCGAATATCTAGCTGAGTGCATAAATGCAATGTTTCGGTTAAATATTTTCCCCTCACAGTGGAAAGAGGCTAGAGTTATAGTCTTTCACAAGCCAGGTAAAAATAAAACACTGCCACAGAATTACAGACCTATCAGTCTGCTAAGTACTGTGTCTAAAGTCGTGGAGAGTATTATACTACACAGACTTAATGTACACATACACGAGAATAACATACTGCCGGATGAACAGTTCGGCTTTCGCAGTACACACTCGACAGTACATCAGCTCGTGCGCCTGACAGAAGAAATCACAAGCGCATTTAATGTACAGGATTATGTAGTCGCTACGTTTATAGATGTAGAGAAAGCCTTCGACAGAGTATTTCATGCGGGGCTAATCTACAAACTATACCAAACAGGATTTCCAGACTGTTATATTAAACTAGTCGCGTCCTATTTAGCAGACAGAACCTTTAGAGTATCTACTGAAGGAGCTCTGTCAGACATAAAACAAATAAGAGCAGGTGTACCACAGGGAAGCATCTTAGGCCCTGTACTCTTTAATATATATGTCAGTGACATGCCACGCCCCGCACACCGACTAGTAAAGCTGGGCTGCTATGCAGATGACACAGTGCTGTATAGCAGGTCCCACAACCTCCAGCTAGCTACCAACAGACTGCAAGTCGCGCTCACTGAGTTCGAACAATGGTGCACGACTTGGCGTATAAAAGTAAATACAACGAAATCAGAGGCCATTGTATTTACTCGTAAAAATCTCCCGCCTGTAGAACGCAGGCCGCAAATACGTTTGTTTGACGAACAAATACCGCATAAGGAGGTAGTGAAATATCTAGGTGTTCACATGGATAGAAAACTACTCTGGCGCAATCACATTGACACTAGGCGAGCGCAAGCGCAGGCTAGGATCAGTGCACTATACCCAGTAATGAGTAGACGATGCGGCAGCAAGGTTAAAACCGGCCTACTGCTGTACAATGCTCTAATACGGCCAATAATTACATATGCAGCCCCAGTCTGGGCAACAGCTGCCCCCTCACACCTAATAAAACTGCAGAGGATTCAGAATAGGTGCATTCGAATCGCCACAGACGCCCCACGATACTGCCCTGTAGAAGCATTGCATCGTGAAACCGAGTCAGAGACTTTGCAAGACTTTTATACTCGTACAACACAAACTTTTTACGATAAATGCGTAAATAGTTTAAATCCGCATATTTCCTCACTCGGAAATTATGATCCCGACGAAACACAAAAATACAAACGCCCGAAATCCATCCTGGCGCATCGACCACCGTAGTGGCCCGTGATTGGCTGGAGGCTCCGGCCAATCACAGCGCACCTGCGCTCAGCCGAGGCCCGACCCCAACTCTGTGGTTGCGGACTGGCGAGAAAATTCTGCTTAAGAATCGCGCAGTTTTACACTCGTATTTCTGGCAGCTCCAGACTTAGTATTAAGTATTTTAATTTCTTAAGACATAACTTTAAGTCCTAATATTAGCATTAAGTAATAAATTCTAAACATGTGCCTGACCACGTCCTGGAGTGCAAATATGCAACATTGGACTAGCCAATGATTGACATGCTCAGGCTGGCAGCACAATGTGACTGAATTAAATCCCCCCCCCCCCCCTGCCCTAGCGAATCCCGCGACACACATGCTTTTGGCCCAGCGGGGCCCTAATGAATGAATTTTTGGCCCATCGGGGCCCTAATTATTTTTTGGCCCAGCGGGGCCCTAATGAATACACCAACACACAAATTCCCCACTCTCATAGGAATGTTTATTTTTAATTAATAAGTGAGTAGACTCACTATCGAAGAATAGGTGTCCGACCATGTGTCTGACCACGTCCTGCGGTGCAAATAATCAACATTGGACTAGCCAATGATTGACATGCCCAGGCTGGCAGCGCAATGTGTCGGGCATACATGGCCGTGGTAACTGGGGCAACCTGGGTGCCGCGGCCATATAACTCATAGTTGTAAGATGTACCTTTCTTTCTTTCAGCTCACCTGGCTGGCTGGCAGCCTGGGGGAAACGACGAAGTCGCCCCCTAAAAACCAGTCATGACCAAACACCCAAATGCGGACAAAAATGTCCAAGTGCCCGCCCTTGCTTAGTAGATTTTTTTCTACTCTTCCAACTCTTCTTCCTGAGCCATCCTTCTATTCCCGTAGCCAACCCGCATGTAATTAATGCATGAAATTTTGCATCCCGCATGTAAGTGCCCAGGGTTTTCCCTGTGTCTATGCAGGTTTTACCTGGGCCCAACTTATCTAGTTTTAGTCTAGAATAGTCAGTGAGGGGAGTTAGTCATGGCGCCAATCGCTGCCATGGCTGGCCAATCCCCCTCCTAGCACACGATGCATGTTCCCTTTTCTGCATGGTACCCCCTGCATGATTAGAGCGTATAGGCTTCGGCCTGAGACGCACTTAGAGTCTCTCCCTAACCCGGACCCCTCCCAAACACACTTAGTTTTAACTTAGGTTAGGAAAAAAAAAAAAAAAAAAAAGAGAGAAAAATTTTATTTTCACTTTGCTCTTGCATTCTGTAGGATCAGTCTCGTCATGGCAGATACCGCAGCAGCGACTGCAGCACCAGCTGTTGCCCCATCACAGGCAGCTTCCCCGAAGAAAGGCAAGGCTGCGTCGAAGAAGCCACGAGCCAAGCCCGCGCACCCGCGCACATCTGAAATGGTGGCCTCTGCGATCAAGAGCCTCAAGGAAAGGGGCGGCTCATCACTGCAAGCCATCAAGAAATACGTCGCCTCTACCTACAAAGTAGATGCGGAAAAGCTGGCACCTTTCATCAAGAAATACTTGAAGGCAGCAGTGGCTAGCGGCGAGCTTGTCCAAACCAAAGGCAAGGGTGCGTCTGGCTCCTTCAAGCTGGCTTCAGGGACCACCGGTGCTCCGGACCAGCCCAAGGCTCCAAGCGGCAAGCGTGGTGCAGCTGCCCCTAAGGAAAAGAAGCGATCCGTAGCCAAGAAGGCAGCGGTGGGCAAGAAACCAGTCAAGAAGACTCCGCCTACAGCAGAAAAGAAAAAAAAGGCAGCAGCTGCAACCCCCAAGCCCAAGAAGGCACCTTCAAAGGCAAAAAAGGTGTCCAAACCTCCCACGAAGAAACCCCGTGCTCCAAAGCCAAAGAAGGTTGCCCCAAAGAGCAAGTCGCCCAAGAAAGCAGCCCCAAAGCGGAAATGAAGATGCCAGCAGGACCGCTGGCACTTTCTGTGGCACTGTACCACCTTATCGGCCCTTCTAAGGGCCAACAATACTAGTCATGAAGGTATCAGTTGTTGCAATCATTGCCTCCTATAGCCACACCTCTGCCGTTAGGTAAAATTCTGGTTAAAAAATTTCTTATGGTATTTGAAGCGGGGGAAATAAATAAATAAATAAAGAAATTTATCAATTACATTGTGTGTATAGTTTAGGTGCAAAATTATTTAAAGTTTTTAAGCAGGAAAACGTCTTACAAACATCTCACTCTTATTTCAGCATATATATATATATATACACATATATACACACACACACATATTTTTTTTGTAAGGATTAGGTCTCAGGGTATTAATGGTGAACTTTATGCTGCTGCTGCTGCTGCTGCTGCTGCTGCTGCTGCTGCTGCTGCTGCTGCTGCTGCTGCTGCTGCTGATGGTGCTGCTACTGCAGACAGGCACTGTTTGAAGAGTTTTTATTTCCTATGCAGAATACATTGCATTGTGTGCAAATCTTTTGTGTACAATATAAACAACCACCTCAAAACACAGACACTATAACTGTGTTTTTCCAAATTCTTATTAATGTAATATATTATTGGCTGGGTAAAGGTCAACGACAGCTAATAGGTACAAAAAGCCAGACAACTGTTTTCCTTTCAAATTTGACAGTTATTTTTAGCCCTAATAAGGGCTGTTTTTTTTTTCCCCCTTGCAAAAAAAATGGCAAGGAACTCAAGCACGCTCGCCACGGATACGCCGGGCAAGCTGGATGTCCTTGGGCATGATGGTGACCCTCTTGGCGTGGATGGCGCACAAATTGGTGTCCTCGAAGAGCCCCACCAGGTAAGCCTCGCTGGCCTCCTGCAGCGCCATGACGGCCGAGCTCTGGAAGCGCAAGTCTGTCTTGAAGTCCTGGGCGATCTCTCGCACCAGGCGCTGGAAGGGCAGCTTGCGGATAAGCAGCTCGGTACTTTTCTGGTAGCGCCTGATTTCTCGCAGCGCGACAGTGCCAGGGCGGTAGCGATGTGGCTTCTTCACTCCCCCCGTGGCCGGCGCGCTCTTGCGAGCCGCCTTGGTGGCCAGCTGCTTGCGCGGCGCTTTGCCTCCAGTAGATTTACGAGCCGTCTGCTTCGTGCGCGCCATCGTGGTCCGTCTGCGCGTGCTGTAATTTGTTTTTTTTATAGACAACAGCCCCTCCACGCTGAAGTCAGTCTCGCACAACCGAAGTGATTGCGAGCCCTCCTAACAAAAATGGGATTGATTTTACGGGAGGTTCCTAATACGTTCCAGGCCGAGGCCTATACGCGTTTCGTAGAAAAGTAATAATGGCCTGAGTCCTCCCTCACTCTCGTGGGCGAGGACTCAGTGGCCCGCGTGCGTCTAGCGCTAAGAATAAGGCTGCAGAGGCGCGGCAATTAGCGCCCCGGCAGCCGTCGGGAAGTTGCAAAGTGGGATGGCTACAGTAAACCAGCGATCGCACTGGAGGAAACCTGTAGCCCGATTGTAAACGCGGTTCGCGCCCGGCAGACCGGAGAAAGCGGGAGCGAGGAATATAGGATAGGTTTGGTGCCTCTGCGACAGGGATATGTGTCGCAGAGGCATTTGTTGCACCATTTAGGCAGTTGAGGCAGCAGGCTTGCCGAACGTCGTGTTGGTTTGCCCCGAGATTACTCAAGGGCTGCGGTTTGATTGCCGCGACCTGCAACAAAGAACTCTAAAACTAATACTATTAGCTATTTTTTTTTTTTTTTTTTTTTTCTCCTCTTTTTTCTTTAAGTTTGCTGCCTTGGCCAGGCACTGCGGTTGGTGTCTCTGGGTGGGGTTAATAGAACGTGAGGAGCAATTGGTGCTAGTTTGTGCTCTGTGACGAAGGATTGGGCATAGGGGGGGGGGGTCGATTAGGTAGCGAAAAAACATACACATTAACACTAAAAAGGAAATTATATAAACGATTTAGCACTGTAAGCACTCCCGAGGCATAAGCCATAATGAGGTGAGGGATTTGGTGCGAAACAGAGCGAATCTTATGAGCAGGCACTATGGTTGGTGTCCATGCGAGTCGCAGCCAGGTGATTCGTGAATGAATCGGTGATTGTCAGTGCAGTGCGCCGATTCGTGTCGGTTGGAAGTAGTGGTGGGAGCAGGTGAAGGTTAATTTACATATCCATGCTGTTTGTCGTGTGGCTTCCGCGGTGGTGCGCAGTGTGTGGTCCGTCTTGCGCTTGAGCTGCGAGGCGGAAATGTGGAGTGGTGTAGTTTATGTAATCATGGTGGCTTCGGGACGAGCAGGTGCTTCGGTCTTCGGTGTTTCCACTTTGCTGTAGTGTTGTATTGTCCTAGGGCACGAATGAGTGGGTTTTCATGGGCTGGAATAGATTTGTAGAATCTCTCAGCTTGAGCTTGGATTGCTTCTCGCACTGTGTTAATTTTCAGTTCCCTGTGTAGTGGGATTGTCGGCACGTAGCGCGGGACTTTAGCTATGCGTCTTAAGGCTTTATTCTGTGTCAGTTGTAACTTCTTGAGGTGCTGTGCTGCTGCGTAGCCCCACGCAGGGGCTGCGTATGTGAAGATTGGGCGTATACATGTCTTGTAGAGTAGAGTGGCAGTGTGATGGTCTAGTGTGCTGCGTGGGCCTAGCAGTGGATAGAGCTTCGCCATGCGGGCGTATGATGCCGCCATTTTGTTCGTGATGTGGAGTTTCCAGGTCAGCTTCGAGTCCATGAAGATGCCAAGGTATTTTACACTGGATTTGTACTGTATGTCTTCGCCGAGGAGGTGTAGTCGGTGTAGGCGTTCTGGTGCTCTACGCCTGGTGAATAAAATCGCTTCCGATTTACTTACGTTGACAGCTGTTCGCCATTTTGTCAGCCATTTTTGCACAAGTCGTAGTCCTTCCTGGACTTTGCGGACCGCAAGATATGGCCGCGTGGAGCTTGCGAAAATCATGGTGTCGTCTGCGTAGCAGGCCGTGTGTGCTCTGGCAGGAACAGGCAGGTCGTGTGCATAAATGTTGAAGAGAACTGGGCCAAGAATGCTGCCCTGCGGTACACCGGCGAGAATTGGCTTGTTGGTGGATTCTGCGCCGGGGAGACTTGTGTAGAATGTCCTGTCTGTGAGATACGATGCGAGGAGCTGTATGTAGCAGTCTGGTAGTGTGATTTGATGTAGCTTGTATAGCAGCCCCTGGTGCCATACTCTGTCGAATGCTTTCTCGATGTCCAGGAATGCTGCGGCGGTGTACTGCTTCTTGTTAAACGCAGTGGTGATGTGTTCGACAATGCGGACGAGTTGGTGAGTGGTGGAATGGTGTGCCCTGAATCCGAATTGCTGGTCCGGGATGGTGTGGTGTAACTTCAGGTGTGCTTCCAGGCGGGACAGTAGCACTTTCTCCGCCACTTTGGAGATGGTGCTGAGTAGGCTGATCGGCCTGTAGTTGCGAGGGGAGGTGGGGTCTTTCCCAGGCTTTGGAAACAGTATGACCTTGGCTGGTTTCCAGAGTGCTGGCCAGGTATGTGTAGTGAATATGCCATTGATGCAAGTGGTGATGGCATTGATGGAGTGGTCCTGGAGTTGCTTCAGGACGATCGCCTGTATGCCATCGTCCCCAGGTGCTTTTCGTGGCTTCAAGTGTTTAATAATTCTGGCAACTTCCCTGTTGCAGGTTGGTGCTGGTATGTCTTTAGGTGGTTGGTGTAGTAATTCCCTGAGTCGCTGTTCCACCATGGTGGTGTGGCCTGGAGACGAGGGTGTGTCGTTGGGGCAGAAGGCTTGCTGCAGTGTGTCCGCGAGAGTGTTAGCTTTGTCCTGTGGTGTATAGGCAGTTGGTGAGTTGGTGTCCCCAGTCTGGAGAGGGGGAATATTCACATTTGATTTAGTTAGGCGTTTGGTCATGTGCCAGAGTGTGTTGTCTCCAGAGCAGAGGTCCGCTACTGTGGTGTCCCATTCTGTGGCTCTGTGTGCAGCCAATTCTGTTCTTATGCGTTCTTGTATGCTGTTTACTTCTGTCTTGTAGGCTGGAAGACGATGGCGCTGCCACAGGCGGCGTGTGTGGTTGCGGGTGGTGATGAGTGTTACTATGTGTGCTGGAAGAGTGTATCCGGTTGTCTTCGGTGGTTTCTTCACGGGAATTGCAATCTTGATGGCCTGTTGGAGTGTAGTTGTGATGTGCTGTGCTGCTTCTTCGACGGCCTGTGGTGTAGTTAGTGGGTCTGGGAGGCGGAGGTGCTGCTCCATATGCTTGTTGAGTTTCTTCCAGTTTGCCTTGTCGTAGTTCAAAATTGGTGTAGCAGGTTCGATGGTAGCATTTGCATCTTCGAGTGTTGCGATGACTGGGAGGTGGTCTGAGTGTAGTTCATTAATGACATCTAGTTCATAGATGAATGTGGTGTTCTTGTAGATGGTGAAGTCGAGCACATCGGCAGTGTGATTGGCGATGTCAGGATAGTGAGTGGGGCTGTAGGGGGCGCAGACCATGTATGTGTTCCTCTGTTGATGGTTGTAAAGGAGGCGGCCATTTTGTGTTGTTGCCTTGCAGTTCCAGGAGGGGTGTTTGGCGTTTAGATCCCCTAGGGCCAGGAAAGTGGCAGAGCTGTTGGCAAAATTTCTCAGGTTGGCTGCAGTGATAGATTTTCCTGGGGGGGCATACAATGACATGATGGTGCACGGCCTGCCATTTATTGTGGTGGACACAGCGACAGCCTCAATTTTCCCCATGTCGGGGAGTTTGACTTCATGGTGCTTGATATCATGGCGAACTGCTAGTGCCACTCCACCTCGGATAGGTTGCGGTTGAGGGGGGTGTGGTGTTATTTGCTGTGGAGCTGTAAGTGGTCTGTCCGTGCGGTATATTTTGTAGCCTGGAAGCTTCAGTGTGTCAGAGGGATGCAGGTGTGTTTCCTGTATGGCGAATATTTGTACATTGTGTTTGCGGAGAAAGTCTTGTGTTTCTAGTGTTTTTGTCTTGATGCTTCTCGCATTCCATGTCGCCAGTGTGTGAAGTGGTGCAGTGTTTGGTGTCTTAGTGGTTTGTCTGCGCATGGGAGATGATACCGAAGATGTTCATGGCGAGGTCAGCTGCCATCTGTAGTTTGTGTTTTTGTTGTATTGCAGGGTCGGCCCATGCTGCCAGGAGATTGCAGAGGTCCAAGGCGAACTGGCGACTGGCATCTGTCAAGTTGGCTTCCTGTCGGTGTTGGAGCTCATTGTAGAGTGTGTTGCTGCTGTTAAGGGCAGTGGTGGCTTCCTCTTGGCTGAGTGCTGGTGGTTTCGGTAAAGTTAGCGCGATCCCTCGTTGTGTCACTC
>NW_026962546.1:70000-80000 GCF_032445375.1 Bacillus rossius redtenbacheri | reverse complement strand
ACCTAGGCATGATGGAGGCAGTAGCAGCCTCAGTCACTATAAATGGCAGGCCCTGCACAGTCATTGCTGCCTATGCCCCACCAGGAAAATCATTAAAAACAGAAAACCTGCAGGCTCTGGCAACATTCACACCCTCCTTTCTGTTGCTAGGGGACCTAAACGCCAAGCACCCCTCCTGGAACTGCGCACGGGTCACTGCAAATGGACACACATTGTTTCGACACCAGGAACAGAGCACATACATGGTGTGCGCTCCCTATCACCCCACCCGCTACCCCACCTCCTCACTCCAGACACCAGATGTACTAGACATAACCATTTATATGAACACAAATTTTATTTATGAACTAGAAGTAATCTACGAGCTTCACTCAGATCATATGCCAGTTATTGCTACGCTTGAAAATACCGACTCGCTAGCAACGCAACCTAAAACAAGCCGCAACTACCATAAAGCAAACTGGAATAAATTAAATAGCTACATTGAAAAACACATTAATCCTGTTGCCATCATTTCCTCCCCAAATGACCTCCAATCCTATTCCGCCTCCCTCACACAGGTAGTTGCGGAAGCCATAAATGTATCTGTCCCACTTTCAAAACGAACAGCTGACCCGGCGACACTTCCACTCTACATAAAGGAGCTCATCACAGACAAGAACCAAGCACGTCGGAGATGGCAGAGAAACAGATGCCCAGCCTTGAAGAGGATTTTTCAACACCTGCAGACAGAAGTAAACAATCAGCTCGCACTTCATAGGGCCAGAGTATGGGACGAGAAACTTTTCAACCTCACCACACAGGACAACTCCCTCTGGAAACTAACCAAATCACTCTCCAAAAAACCTATCACTATCCCTCCTATCCAACTCCCGACTGGAGGCGTCGCCTACACACCCACAGACAAAGTGGCAGCGCTGGCGGACAGCCAAGAACTTGCCTTCCAGCCAAACGTTCAGCCCACAGATCCAGAGCATGAAATACATGTAAATGACCAGGTCAGCCAAATCAGGAACTCACCCCTCCTGGAGGAGCCTGTACTCACCTCTCCTGAGGAAGTGAGGAGAGTAATAAAATCACTAAAAAACAACAAGGCACCTGGCATGGACAAGATACCTACGATCGTTCTAAAACAACTACAGGACCCAGCTCTGCAGGCAATAGCCACCTGCATAAATGGCATACTAAACACCAATACATGGCCAACTGTGTGGAAAAACGCCAAAGTCATCCTACTCCCCAAGCCTGGTAAAGATCCCCGCCTCCCTAACAGCTATCGTCCCATCAGCCTCCTCAATACACTTTCAAAAATAGCTGAGAAAATCCTCACCAGCCGCATCCAACAAAATCTGGAACAAAATCACACTCTCCCTGACTACCAGTTCGGTTTCAGAGCGGGGCACTCAACAACCCACCAACTGGTGCGGATAGTTGAACAGATCACACTATCCTTTGACTGGAGACAGTACACTGCTGCGACATTTCTAGACATAGAAAAGGCCTTCGATCGTGTGTGGCATGAAGGCCTAATCTATAAACTTCACACAGCACACATCCCTGACACATATGTCCGCACACTAGATTCTTACCTACATGAACGACACTTCCATGCCTGCATCCCAGGTGCCACCTCTACACGCCGTACCATCAAGGCTGGTGTACCACAGGGCAGTGTTCTAGGCCCCTTATTATTCAACATCTATGTGGCAGACTTCCCAGCCTTCCCACAGGGGGTAGAAGTAGCGTGCTATGCAGATGATACGATGCTATATTCAAGCTCTGTGAGGCCTGCGGCTGCACTGCAGAGAGTACAGGCAGCACTAAACCTACTGCAGCAATGGTTTACAAAGTGGAAAACTGCAGTCAACGTAGGAAAATCAAAGGCCATTATTTTTACCAAGCGCCATATTCCAGAACATCTGCCACAACTATCACTTTTCAATGCCGCAATCTCTTTCTACCCCTGTGTGGAATACCTGGGTGTACTCATGGATGCCAGGCTTACATGGAAACAACACATTCAAAACAAACGAGCCAAGGCCTATGCGAGGCTCGCGCAATTATATCCTCTCCTAAATCACAAGAGCAGCATCTCCACAACAAACGGTAAGCTTTTATATCAGGCATGTATAAGGCCTATTATGACCTATGCAGCCCCAGCTTGGAGCTATGCCTCCAACACAAATCTCCGCTCACTGCAATCTGCGCAAAATAAAGCTCTCAGAAGAGTCGCACAAGTGCCTATCTATGTCCCCACAGCACTCATACACAAGGAGCTACACATGGACACACTTCAGCGAATATACTTTAAACTATCGTCATCTTTTTATTCCCAATCTGCCACACACTCCAATCCACTCATTCGTAGCCTTGGAAAATATAAACCTGAAGATTCAAGAACACACAAGAGACCAAAACACGTGTTGTGCGAGAAGCCGCCGTAATTCCGCGGCAGCGCACACAAGAAATTCACAACCACCGACCGGAACAGCGCTGATTGGCTGCGAGCGCGCGAGGGGGCGTGGCTCGAGGTAGTCGCGCGCGGTTGCGGACGGTATAGAAAACTTTCACTTAGTTCCATTCCCGTGCGCCCGCGCAGAGAAGTCACTTCAGTTTTCATTACAACTTTTTCTGCACTACACCTAGTGCTTCGGTCTTTTACCATCGAATTTAGCAACTCTCACGCAATCAATCACACCACATTCCAACGATCTTCTGCCTTGTGCTTCGCTACAGTGTATGCAGAGACACCGCCCATAGTGCCTGCAGCCATGTGAGCGGCGCGCCGACAGCAGAGATCGTCAGCTTCTCCCCAAGTTTGCCCTCCACAGCACCCACTGTATATAATTAGTGTTAAAAATTATTTCGCAACGTAAAATTAAATATTCCCAAGTGTTCCTTCCTCCCAGTGTTAGATATTAGTGCTACGATTAATATTCTTTCTCGTCCTAATTTTAGCAACTCCCTTCCCCTGCCACAGCGACTCGCCGACTGCAGAGTACATCATTTTCTCCCCAAGATTGCCACACCAAAACCCATTAAAAATTATTTAGTGTTACAAAAATTCTTTCGCAACATAAATAAAATTTCTTTCAGTGTTATTTCTTCACAGTGTTAGATTTTAGTGCTACGATTAAACATTTTTTCTCGTCATAAAATCTAACAACCCCGTCCTATGTGTCACAGAGACGCCAACCACAGTGCCTGTGTCAGGTCCCCACTGCACGATCTCCTGTAATTTCGCAGCATGAATCATCATGTGCTGTGTACTCTTACGTTTATGTTATTTTAGTTGCAGGTCGCGCCGACGGACTGGCGCACTCGGCGTTGCTGAGACCAATCTTCAAATTCCATGTTCCTGCCATGTACAAGTAACCAGGTTACACCAACATAACGCATCTGGCCATCCCAGGCAGATGCGTTATACCTTATCCAATTTTCCCCCTCCTCCCCTCTGGGATATCCGGGCGGACATTTTCACTACCGGGTAGCAGGTTTCCTCCAGTGCGATCGCTGGTTTACTGCTGCCAACCCATTTGCTAAACCCCTATGCCTGCCGGAGCACTAATTCCCGTGCTCCTGCAGTCTTGCTTCGCGCCAGACGCACGTCGCCGCGCTACTCCCCCCTCCCCCGCAGGAGTGGGGAGTGGCACTGGCATTTTTTCAGTATTTAAAGTAAGCGTATAGGTCCCACCTGGCACGCATAAATTTCCTCTCGTCACATCACTCCCATTTTTATAGGAGGGCCCACAATCACTTCGGTTGTGTGGGACTGGCTTTAGCGTGGAGGGGCTATTGCAAAAAAAAAAAAAATTCCCGTCTCACTCATCTAGCGACAGCGGCACAGCTCAGACCTACGATGCCCCCCAAGACGAGCGGTAAGGCAGCCAAAAAGGCGGGCAAGGCCCAGAAAAACATCTCGAAGGGCGACAAGAAAAAGAAGCGCAAGAGGAAGGAAAGCTACGCAATCTACATCTACAAAGTGTTGAAGCAAGTTCATCCGGACACTGGCATATCATCTAAGGCCATGAGCATCATGAACAGTTTCGTGAACGACATTTTCGAGCGCATCGCGGCAGAGGCCAGCCGCCTCGCCCACTACAACAAGCGCTCCACCATCACCAGCCGCGAGATACAGACGGCCGTGAGACTGCTGCTGCCCGGGGAGCTGGCCAAGCACGCTGTCAGCGAGGGCACCAAGGCTGTCACCAAATACACCAGCTCCAAGTGAGCAGGTCTGGTGTGCACATGCTTACATAAACGGTCCTTTTCAGGACCAAGAACATGATCATGAAAGGAAATGCTTCTGCTGCTGTTCTACAATTCCCTCAATCCCTATGATAGTAAATGTAAGCTTAACCAAGGCAGAAATATTTTCATTAAAAAAAGTCTTTAAGACGCATGGTTTACTGGCTGAGATATATATATATATATTTTTTTTTTTGCTTACTTCTGTGGTCATTAGTACATTGCTACAAATATATTTATATATATAAAAAAATAAATAAAAAAATCCTTTCTATTTAATTTAGTTAGATCATATATCAATATTAATGGCAAAGACCAGTTGCATCGATTCACTTTGAAAATAATTCCATTTGTGCTAAAACTGGACACAGTAAAAAAAAAAAAAAAAAAAAAAAATATATATATACACACACACACACACACACACATAATTCGAATTCATATTATGCTTAACTGCGTTTGAATTTGCAATCATGCACAAGATGTTTTGTACTTCGAAGTAAAAACAACATAATGTACTATTTAACTACCCACAGTACAAATGGATCCAAAAAAAAAGTGAATTTTCATGCAGACGAAAATGCTTACATTTATTCTATTTATATTAAGTACCCATTACTAACAGCTTATACTGGGTGGAATACAACAGTTGACATGATTTTACTTATATGGCAATTTAATATTTAACCAAAATTAATGGTAAACTAATATTTTAAAGTGTCATTTATGGCCCCTTACCTTCAGCATGTTTGCTTCCTTGCACACAAACGAGGACAAACACATCACCCAACTGAAAAAAAAAAAAAAATTTCACTTGCATCACAAATAATTTAAAATTTTTCACCACATGAAGTAAATATTTCGCAATAAAAAAAAATATAGCCCTAGGACTCGTGTGCACACCTTTTCTTCCCCACATCGCACACGCAAACAAAACTTCCAAATTATTACAAAATCACTCGATTATTATACATACATAAACACACATGTATTTTCCGAATAAGTGAGAAATGCAGGCCGATGAAAGTCAAATTTCGTTTCGGAAATTAAATCTCGCACAACTACCGACACATAACCAAACTTGCGTACATTTACATAGCATTAACCCTCTAAATAATAAACAAATGAAAGCAGAAAAAACAACATCGCTACCCACCGCGCGCGCTCCTGGCGGCGGGAGTAGGAACTACTTTGCACACAGACCGACATAGCCCCCTGCCAAAAACAGTAAAATAAATAATATATATAAGTCTTTTGGCGGGAAAAAATTTCTCAACCGCCTGGGAGCACCCTAGTGTGTGCCTGTCTTTAGGTTATGTTACTTTTAACTTCATTTTCTACAGGCAGACGCGAGGGTGCTCGCCCATTATTTTTATTTTTTTAAATTCTTTCCTACCTTTGGTGTGCCATGCAAGAATTTATCGTCAAAATGGCGGCCCCGAGTGCAAATTTCTCGTCTGCACTGCTGGCTGGATGATTATGTGATGTTTTGAAGGAGGGTGTTTTTTTTTTTGTTTGGATTTTGTGTGAGGGGGGGAGGGGGCTGGGCTAGCTTTTTTTTTTTTTAAAATTTTCTAAACATTCATCTCTTATGTAACAGTGTTCAGCATTAAAAAATTTAAAAGAAGAGGCACTTACTCATCAATTTCAAAACAGCCTATGAAGAAAAATAAAAAAAATTTAAATTCATTCCAGTTTTATACATTCATGATTTGATCACATGTATAACTTTTCTTTTTTATTACCTTATTTAATTTTATTATTATTACTACTATTGCTGCTACAACCTAGAAGATACCTCAGTGATACTAATACCTGCTGGTAAAGTTAAAGGTTTCACCTTTCTTTCTTTAAACATATCACAATACCTTTCTTGAGTTAAATATTATCTAATGGCTTTAAGAAGTTATGGTAATGTTCATCAGTTATAGAGTGTGGGTTTGTGTGTGTGTGTGAGAGTGTATTTTGAAGAGGGCTTTGGTGGTTGGGATGGTGAGGGTGGTGGGTGTTGTGTGGGGGGGGGGGGGGGGGGGGGGGAAGTAAAAGAGTGTTCATTACACGATTTCTCCTGTTGTTTGTAACAATCACACCTGGTATAGCTATTTCGAGTGGCAAATACAAACTGCAAAAAAAAAACATCTATATCATTGCCAACGGCCATATCACGATGAACACACCGGTTCTCGTCCGATCACCGAAGTTAAGCATCGTCGAGCGTGGTTAGTACTTAGATGGGTGACCGCTTGGGAACACCACGTGCCGTTGGCACTACTATTTTGCACCCTACAGAAAAAAATTTTTTTTTAAAAATTTCAATTTTAAATTTTTTTTTCCCCCACAATCACCACATTTCCCCCCCCCCCCCCCTAACACACACACACACACACACTCACTCTCTCTCAATCAATCAATCAATCAATCAATCAATCAATCACTCACTCAATCACTCACTCACTCACCCACCCAGCAGCAGCTGTGAATCTTTGCATGTGTATACCTCATACAAAATTCAAAGTGAAAAAATAAATAGATAAGTGTATATGTATGTATGTATGTATGTATGTATGTATGTATGTATGTATATATGTATATATATATATATATATATATATATATATATATATATATATATATATAAACACACACACACACACCTATTTTGAAGTTTCTCTGTTTCAGTGGGCAGTTATGTATAATAATGAGAGATTCAAAAAGACGTTGATAACAATGTCATCAATGCCTGTTTAGTGTGCTCATTTGTTGGATGGTCGGCAGCAATACTAGAGGTGGTACAGCTGTAACCTGTAAAATTGTACCTGCAATGTGTTGTGTATGGAAAAAAATAAAAATTATATCATCTAAATTTTTGTTATCCAACAATAACCTTCCCATCAATGCATGATGTCACAGTAGCCATAGCTCTACTCTTTCTGCCATATAACATTGGGGGAAAAAAAAAAAAAAGGAGCTATTAGAATAATAACAAAAGATAAAAAATCATCTAACTGCAGACCAAAATTCAAAAAACTTAAAGTCCTGACTGCCATAAATGAATACGTTCTAGAAACTTTTTATTCATTCTTAAGAAAAAGAAGAAAAAAAAAATTAGTATTTTTTTTTTTTTTTTTTTTTTTTTTAGATATTCGCACATAGGTATAACACCAGAAATGCTAGTAAATTGAGGATAGTTGAACATAACACTAGGCGATTTGAAAATGGACTAAATTACTTGGGAGTAAAACTTTACAACTTAATATCACAGAAAATAACTAAAACAATTTACCAGTA
Source organism: Bacillus rossius redtenbacheri (assembly GCF_032445375.1). NCBI lineage: Eukaryota > Metazoa > Arthropoda > Insecta > Phasmatodea > Bacillidae > Bacillus > Bacillus rossius. The sequence continues at coordinate 72,464 of NW_026962546.1, read as the reverse complement.
TTAAAAAAAAAAACAGTAAAAAAAATTCTTCTAGAATATCCTACCTACCCTCTGAAGCTATTCTTTAATTTGATTGATAATAGAGAAATTGAACTGTTAATTTGTTGAATGGACTTGTGATAACAGCTGCTTCATGTTTTGCATAAAGTTAAATTGTGTAACATGTTATGTATTTTTTTTTTTTGAAATTTTTTTTCTTGGTAACTTGCATCATGTAAATATTAATTGTCTGCACATACATGTTCTATATCCCGGAGCCTTGACTCCACGTGGGATCAACAGAACAAAAATACAAAAAAAAAAAAAAAATCCAGCTCACTAATCTAGGTGCATTTTGCTAACAATATTTGGAATATATATATATATTTTTTTTTGTGTAACATGCAAATTCTGTATTATTCTGCACACATTATTTATAATCTTCTATCATTTTCTTAGATAATAACTATTAATTCATAAAATAGATTGTGTGTGCATAACCTCCTGGAAACATTTGCACTTACCTCCTACTTTACTTTTTCATTTAAGCAATCCTATTCGCATGTATACACTTAGGTTGCAGCATCGAAATTGTGTAAAATTCAAAGTGTGTATTGCCTGAAAAAAAAAAAAAAAAAAAAAAGACATACCAAATATTTGCATACAGCGACACACTACATATTTGCACACAGTGGAGTTTTGCGGTAATTAACCTAGCACAATTTACCACACGCAATCACACGCCCGCGATGAGATAACACACTCGCTGTTTTCCTGTTGACCGGCACGAGGAGTAAGAAAAATTGATATTTACACGAGCACACACTCCCACACTAGTCACAACGTCGGTCATCAAGTTGTGTTGAAAATTCCTGTAGCCTCTGTTTTCCCAAATGATTTCACTTAAAATTTCATTTAACAAGACCATAAACAAATTTACAATACTAATTTCTTAAACAAACACTTCAGCGAACAAGTGACTGTCGCATTCATTACAAAGCTTACAACTTAACAGATGTTTCCGATGTGAAATAAAATAAGAAAATGTTTTACAACCAACCTAGAACATTTAGTCAAAACGTTTTTGTCCTGGTTTATGATTATTTTCCGTGACATGAATGTTTCAAAACTAATAAAAATACGAATGCAGCCAAATATAATGAAGTTAGCACATAAAAGACGACTTAAAATATTTCATTTTTCGAGAATTGGCAGAGCAAGAACGCACAGGTCCAACGGAAATTTCTTTAAAGATAAACGACCATCGGACAAAAACACCCCCTCCCCTCATCCTCAAAAATACGTGAATAATATACTTTTTCAATTATATTTTTATCGTTTTTTTTTTTTTTTTTAATATACTCATTAAAACTTCAAAATAAGCAGGTACTCGTGTGTTTTTCTCTCTACAATGTACCTGATCTCGGTGCGTAAACCTACATCATTTAGAGATGGAATTAATGTACACATACAAGTAAAATTTTGTTCCATTGTAAAATTGAGAGAAAGAAGGTTTTCCAAACGCATTAAGTATGGAGACTTTAAATAAGATTACGAGCTTATAAATGTTTGCAACGAAATAAAGTGACCATGTATCTGCAATTTCAAAAATATTTTTGCTCTGCTAACCTCACATGCAAGCAAGTAAAAATAACCTCACAACTTACTTACCTCTCTCAATTTCGCAGTACCAAAACATAGAAGGGATAAATAGGATAGTTTTTATTCGAAATCCTGCAAGAGTTTTAATTTTTATTAAAATATTTCTCCAATGTAGCATGTGTGTGGAATACTTCATCAGCAACTTGCATCTGCACCTTGAGTGAATTGAAGGGCAGCCAGTTTTAAAAGCTAAACAGAAACTGCACTCTTGAGAATGCATCAGATCCAAGTGAAATGCTTGTTGTGTGTACAGTTAAAAGTTTTATTATTCACACAATGAAAATGTAAACAAAATTTACTCACAATAATAATCACATCATCCTTGGAGGTGCACGAAGAAAGCCATTCCAGGTGGCACTGAACAAGGTGATTTGCTAGTGCTTCCACAGCAAACAGCCTTCATGAAATTATCTCCACATTTTCAGCATACTATACACTAAAGTATACCTAAGTTAATTTAACCATTTTCAAGTGATTCCAGCACAAATTACGTATTTGATTCCTTGAATAACATCTGCAAATGAAAAGTTCCCTGTTTGGTGTAGCAGTAAATTTAAACAGCTCGCAGTGCAAATTAAACAGTGCAGCTGCCATAAAAAAATTACACTATTAGTGGAACTGCCCATTATGTCATCGTAGACTGCTGACATTTAGAAAACATTGAAAAATCAGTGCTAAAGAAGCCCTACATTACTTTCGCTGTCCAAAGTGCGCTGCTCCCTACGTGAGCAAGGCATCGAGAATTTTCTGAACCGTCCGCAACCAGAAAATTGGGTAACCAGATATTTGCAGAGAGAAAAATTTTATTTTCACTTTGCTCTTG
>NW_026962546.1:42500-65000 GCF_032445375.1 Bacillus rossius redtenbacheri | reverse complement strand
ATAATGTGAATGAGGGCAGGAGGGAAGCCCTGATATGCCAACTTGATGAGGAGCGCGTGATGGTTGACAGTATCGAAGGCCTTCGAAAGATCGAGGAGGATGATACCAGAGTGTTGAAAAGAGGTGAAACCGGCGGTGATCTGGTCCACGACGCGCGCCACGGCGTGCTGAGCCGACAGCCCGCGCCGAAACCCGAATTGAAATGATGGAAGGGGACCGAGAGGGGTGAGATGATGCTCCAGCCGGCGGAGGAGGACTCTCTCGGCCACTTTTGAAAGGACAGACAGGAGACTGATGGGCCGGTAGCCCGAAGGAAGATGAGCATTGGCACGCGGCTTCGGAATGGGGACGACGATCGCAGCCCGCCACGCAGTGGGGAAATGACCCGTGAGGAGAATACCGTTGACAAGCTTGGTGAGGTACACGGTCGCCTTCCGAGACAGGGAGAAGACGAGCCGGGGGTGAATGGCATCTGGCCCAGGAGCAGTTGTGACACGAAGGTGCGTGATAATGGAATGAATTTCCCCCGGGGTAGACAGACGGATGTCACCGGGTGCGGGCGGAGGAGGCGGGGTGTAATGAGTGGGAAGGAGGGAAACCACCCCAGGGGGAATACGAGGGGTGAATGACGAGTGAAATGAATCCGCCAGCAGCTCCGCCTTCTGGGCAGGGGACTCGCAAAGGCCCTGCGGCCCCCCACCCAGGGGCGGGATGATGGACGGCGTGGCACGAAGGTTCCGCGCGTACCGGAATATGGACCCCGACTGGAAGGAGAGGGAAGACACTTTACGGACCCGCTCCGCCGCGAGCCACTCCTCAGTGAGCGCCCGGCACCGCGCCCGCAGGTGTACATAGTCGAGCCAACGAGCAACGGCGCGGGACGACTGCCACCGCCGCCGCGCGGCGTCGCGGGCCGCGATGAAGTGTCGAAGGTAGGGAGGAAAGGGAGTGCCACGAATGACAGTGGAGCGGAGAGGAATGGTGGCGCCAGCAGCCGCGAGCACAGCATCACTGAAAACGTGCACGCGCTCATCGAGCTGCTGCGGGGAAGCGACATGGAAGTGCAGATCGAGGTGCCTATCCAGATGAGACCGGTAGGCACCCCAATCCGCACGACTGAAGTCGAACCACGGGCGGGGTCCATGGAGGGGGAGAGAATCGGTACGAACGAAACCAACGACAGGGGTGTGATCTGACGTGAGCTCGGCCCGGGCCTCGAGCCCCGACACAGCCACCTGTCCAACAGAAAGGAGGAGGTCGAGGACACTCGGCCGCTGCCGGACGTGACATGGAATGAAAGTGAATGAGGGGGGAGCGTGAATGGCGAGACGGGGGGAACCCTGAACGAGGCGCTGAAGCTGAGTGCCCCGATTGCTCGTGGACACACAGCCCCAAGCGCGATGCCGGCAATTGAAATCCCCGCCCACGACCACGCGCGCGTCCAGATGGAAGAGAGCACGCAAGTCGTCTGCCGGGAAGGGACCATGTTCAGGGAGATAGACGGAGCACACAGTGAGAGGATGAGGAGCCAGATGGAGACGCACCGCCACCGCCTCGGCATTGCGGAGGGGGGGCAGCGCGCGCTGATGGTGCGGGATGGTAGACAGGATGAGGAGAGCAACACCACCCCCACGAGTGTCCCGGTCCCAGCGATAGATGACGTACCCAGGCACGGAGAAGGGGAGATCGGGTTTGAGCCATGTCTCAGAGAGGAGGACAAGGGCAGGCCGTTCAGTGGACAGGAAGTGCCGGAAGTCCCCCAGCTTCGCTCGAATGCCCCGGGCATTCCAGAGGACAAACTTAAGCTGCTGGGAGCACAGTCCGGAGGAAGTGGAAAATGGACTGGAAATAAATGTCGGCCTGGTGAAGAGGGGTAGGAGCCTGAGAGATGCGGAAGATGGCATCGGCAAAGAACGGCAGCCACGGGAGGAGATTCAGCCGGGCGAGCCAATTGAAAGTCTCAAAAAACACAGGAAAGGGAGCGGAAGCCGGGAACACGGGCGGAGGGCGCACGGAAGGCGGCAGAGAGGAATCAGAAGGGAGGACAGGCGCGGGGGGGCAGTCCGAAGGGACTGGCAGGGGGGCAGGAGCCGGAGCAGGAGCTGCAGCGAGGGAGGAAGCAGCGGGCAGCGGCACAGCCCGCGAGCCCTCCTCAGCCCTCGAGTCCAAAGGCGCTCGCGACACCGGGGGACACGCCGGCTGCACCAGGCCGGGAGGAGCGAGGGAAGGCGAAACACCCGCAGCAGTGGTGGGAGCAGGAGGAGGGGCGCGCAACAAGACAGAAGAAGAGTCAACTGGAGGTGGACCAGGCACGGAACAAAAGAGAGAGGGTAGCTGGGGCGCAGGGGGGACCGGGGCCAAAGGTGGGCACGGGGAACGCGCCGCAGGTTGGCCAGCCACTAGCCCAGCGTAGGAAACGGCAGAGGGGCATGACGGAAGAGAGAACGAAGGGAGCGGCGGGAACATGTCCTCGTGCGGCCGGCGCTGGAACTGAAGCGGAGCACGGGGCTGCGGAGGAGGCGCCGCAGAGGCGTCCTGGCCCGGCGGACGAGGCTTTGGTCCCTGGCGACGCAGCTGCCCCTCGATGAACTGCACGTAAGTGGGGCAGGTACGAGCATTCGCCGGATGTGGCCCCGAGCAGTTCACGCACTGCGGAGGCTCGTCGGGTAGCTTCGGGCAGGACCCGCGGACGTGGTGCTGGGTGCAGCGGAGACAGCGGAAGGGATTTCCACAGTCCGCCGCGTGGTGTCCCCACCTCTGGCATTGGTGGCATTGAAGAGGCCGCGCCGTGCCCCGGAACTCCTCCCATTGGACGGTGAGGCCAGCTAGGTGCCGGACTGCTCGGGCCTTGGCGACCTGCGCGGCATCTGCGAGGACCACGAGAAATCTGATGAAGCACCTGTGGAGCTCGCGCTCCGAAGTGAGGGGCCGGAGCGACTCGGGGTGCACCCCAACGGCACGCAGTTCCTCCAGGACCGAGTCCTGGGAAGTCTCGGAGGGGAGACCCGCCAGGACAATCCGGGGTGAAGTCTTCCGACCCAATGGAAACGTGTGGCAAGGGATGCCATGGCCCCGGAAATACGTCAGCAGGGCCTCCCGGTCGTGCAGGCTTGTGGGGTGATAGCGTGGATAGCCCCGAAGATAGTCCACGGTGAAGTTCCCCTGCAGCTTCTGGCGCAGCGACCGGTTCCCGCGAATGGCGTCAACATTCAGTTTGGTATTGACAACAATTGGCGGAATGCGCCGTGGCGCAGTACCACTATCCGGTGACAGCCCGGGCGGGCGAGGGGCCACAGCAGGCGCAGGCGTCGAAGGAAGACCAGGCTGGGCCGGCGGGACAACACGGTCGGCCGCCGCCAGGACACCCGGCACAGACGCAGTGTCAGAGGCAGCCCCGGGACAGCCACGAGGGACACCGACAGCCAGGCCAGGCACGCCAGGGTCCGCCACAGCAGACCGGCGCGGTCCCCGGGACAGGGAGCCCGAAGCCGCCTGCGCCGACGCCATGGCAGCACCGACGCCATCAGTGGACGGCCCCGGGCAACTGGAGATGGGCCCACCGGCAGTAGAGCCAGGCAGGGGCGCACCGGCGGCGAGGCTGCGCCAGGTCTCTTCAACCTGGTGGAGCAAATGGACATCGGGGAGCGAGCCCCGACGCCGCGGGCTCACACCAGGGCCGTCAGAGTCGATGCGGTGCAAATCGTCCGGCCAGGATGGCACCCGCGAAGTGGAAGCAGCAGGAGCGCAGCCCCGGGCCACGGCGTCAATTGTGGCATCAACTGAAGAGCCAGCACGGCGCTTCAGCGCCAAAGTGGAGTCCAGCTGGGTGCGCCGGGACTTGTGTAGATCGGCCCGGGCAATGGCGCGTGAAGAAGGCGTGCTACCACCATCGTCGTTCGGGCGCTGAGAGGCAAACCAGTGGCGAGATACAATAGCCTTTGCCGCATCCTTCGATATTTTGGCAGGCTTCCTCTCAACAGGGCTACCAGGAGGCGAAGCGTCATCAGAATCGGAAGAGGACGAAACCGCATGAGCAGAATGCCGACCAGGAGTCGCCCAAAATTTATTCGCACCCTGGGAGCGAGGTGGAAGAGGCGAAAGTGGAGGTTGCCCCAATGGAAATGATAAAGTGTCTTTGTCGGCCATCTTGGTTGCAGGTAAGCACAAAGCGACAGAATCGATACTCCCACACTCACAATCGATCCATCACCGACGAAGCAGAATGTTTACATAGTAACACGAAGTAAGAAACACAGTTTAAAATGTAACTAGGCAGAGCCCCGATGCACAAACACCTGTGCTGATGCCTGAAGGTACGTAGATGTCGAAATATAGCACTTCGATGCACAAATCACCACTGAACACAAGAAATCGAACCAAAACACAAGCTACCAGGAAGAAGCTGTACACTGGTCCGCAACCTACGAGAAAGTGGCGCCCCGGCCGCTGGAAATTACTTTTGTTACACGTCCCTCCGCGGAGCGCGACCAATCACGAGCCGCGGAGCGCTCCGATTGGTCGCGCAACAAGAAGCCAAGAAAACTTTTCACGAAAAAAATTCAGTTCCCGTCTCACTCATCTAGCGACAGCGGCACAGCTCAGACCTACGATGCCCCCCAAGACGAGCGGTAAGGCAGCCAAAAAGGCGGGCAAGGCCCAGAAAAACATCTCGAAGGGCGACAAGAAAAAGAAGCGCAAGAGGAAGGAAAGCTACGCAATCTACATCTACAAAGTGTTGAAGCAAGTTCATCCGGACACTGGCATATCATCTAAGGCCATGAGCATCATGAACAGTTTCGTGAACGACATTTTCGAGCGCATCGCGGCAGAGGCCAGCCGCCTCGCCCACTACAACAAGCGCTCCACCATCACCAGCCGCGAGATACAGACGGCCGTGAGACTGCTGCTGCCCGGGGAGCTGGCCAAGCACGCTGTCAGCGAGGGCACCAAGGCTGTCACCAAATACACCAGCTCCAAGTGAGCAGGTCTGGTGTGCACATGCTTACATAAACGGTCCTTTTCAGGACCAAGAACATGATCATGAAAGGAAATGCTTCTGCTGCTGTTCTACAATTCCCTCAATCCCTATGATAGTAAATGTAAGCTTAACCAAGGCAGAAATATTTTCATTAAAAAAAGTCTTTAAGACGCATGGTTTACTGGCTGAGATATATATATATATATTTTTTTTTTGCTTACTTCTGTGGTCATTAGTACATTGCTACAAATATATTTATATATATAAAAAAATAAATAAAAAAATCCTTTCTATTTAATTTAGTTAGATCATATATCAATATTAATGGCAAAGACCAGTTGCATCGATTCACTTTGAAAATAATTCCATTTGTGCTAAAACTGGACACAGTAAAAAAAAAAAAAAAATATATATATATACACACACACACACACACACACACATAATTCGAATTCATATTATGCTTAACTGCGTTTGAATTTGCAATCATGCACAAGATGTTTTGTACTTCGAAGTAAAAACAACATAATGTACTATTTAACTACCCACAGTACAAATGGATCCAAAAAAAAAGTGAATTTTCATGCAGACGAAAATGCTTACATTTATTCTATTTATATTAAGTACCCATTACTAACAGCTTATACTGGGTGGAATACAACAGTTGACATGATTTTACTTATATGGCAATTTAATATTTAACCAAAATTAATGGTAAACTAATATTTTAAAGTGTCATTTATGGCCCCTTACCTTCAGCATGTTTGCTTCCTTGCACACAAACGAGGACAAACACATCACCCAACTGAAAAAAAAAAAAAAATTTCACTTGCATCACAAATAATTTAAAATTTTTCACCACATGAAGTAAATATTTCGCAATAAAAAAAAATATAGCCCTAGGACTCGTGTGCACACCTTTTCTTCCCCACATCGCACACGCAAACAAAACTTCCAAATTATTACAAAATCACTCGATTATTATACATACATAAACACACATGTATTTTCCGAATAAGTGAGAAATGCAGGCCGATGAAAGTCAAATTTCGTTTCGGAAATTAAATCTCGCACAACTACCGACACATAACCAAACTTGCGTACATTTACATAGCATTAACCCTCTAAATAATAAACAAATGAAAGCAGAAAAAACAACATCGCTACCCACCGCGCGCGCTCCTGGCGGCGGGAGTAGGAACTACTTTGCACACAGACCGACATAGCCCCCTGCCAAAAACAGTAAAATAAATAATATATATAAGTCTTTTGGCGGGAAAAAATTTCTCAACCGCCTGGGAGCACCCTAGTGTGTGCCTGTCTTTAGGTTATGTTACTTTTAACTTCATTTTCTACAGGCAGACGCGAGGGTGCTCGCCCATTATTTTTATTTTTTTAAATTCTTTCCTACCTTTGGTGTGCCATGCAAGAATTTATCGTCAAAATGGCGGCCCCGAGTGCAAATTTCTCGTCTGCACTGCTGGCTGGATGATTATGTGATGTTTTGAAGGAGGGTGTTTTTTTTTTTGTTTGGATTTTGTGTGAGGGGGGGAGGGGGCTGGGCTAGCTTTTTTTTTTTTTTAAATTTTCTAAACATTCATCTCTTATGTAACAGTGTTCAGCATTAAAAAATTTAAAAGAAGAGGCACTTACTCATCAATTTCAAAACAGCCTATGAAGAAAAATAAAAAAAATTTAAATTCATTCCAGTTTTATACATTCATGATTTGATCACATGTATAACTTTTCTTTTTTATTACCTTATTTAATTTTATTATTATTACTACTATTGCTGCTACAACCTAGAAGATACCTCAGTGATACTAATACCTGCTGGTAAAGTTAAAGGTTTCACCTTTCTTTCTTTAAACATATCACAATACCTTTCTTGAGTTAAATATTATCTAATGGCTTTAAGAAGTTATGGTAATGTTCATCAGTTATAGAGTGTGGGTTTGTGTGTGTGTGTGAGAGTGTATTTTGAAGAGGGCTTTGGTGGTTGGGATGGTGAGGGTGGTGGGTGTTGTGTGTGGGGAAGGGGGGGGGGGGGGGGGAAGTAAAAGAGTGTTCATTACACGATTTCTCCTGTTGTTTGTAACAATCACACCTGGTATAGCTATTTCGAGTGGCAAATACAAACTGCAAAAAAAAAACATCTATATCATTGCCAACGGCCATATCACGATGAACACACCGGTTCTCGTCCGATCACCGAAGTTAAGCATCGTCGAGCGTGGTTAGTACTTAGATGGGTGACCGCTTGGGAACACCACGTGCCGTTGGCACTACTATTTTGCACCCTACAGAAAAAAATTTTTTTTTAAAAATTTCAATTTTAAATTTTTTTTTCCCCCACAATCACCACATTTTCCCCCCCCCCCCCCTAACACACACACACACACACACTCACTCTCTCTCAATCAATCAATCAATCAATCAATCAATCAATCACTCACTCAATCACTCACTCACTCACCCACCCAGCAGCAGCTGTGAATCTTTGCATGTGTATACCTCATACAAAATTCAAAGTGAAAAAATAAATAGATAAGTGTATATGTATGTATGTATGTATGTATGTATGTATGTATGTATGTATATATGTATATATATATATATATATATATATATATATATATATATATATAAACACACACACACACACCTATTTTGAAGTTTCTCTGTTTCAGTGGGCAGTTATGTATAATAATGAGAGATTCAAAAAGACGTTGATAACAATGTCATCAATGCCTGTTTAGTGTGCTCATTTGTTGGATGGTCGGCAGCAATACTAGAGGTGGTACAGCTGTAACCTGTAAAATTGTACCTGCAATGTGTTGTGTATGGAAAAAAATAAAAATTATATCATCTAAATTTTTGTTATCCAACAATAACCTTCCCATCAATGCATGATGTCACAGTAGCCATAGCTCTACTCTTTCTGCCATATAACATTGGGGGAAAAAAAAAAAAAAGGAGCTATTAGAATAATAACAAAAGATAAAAAATCATCTAACTGCAGACCAAAATTCAAAAAACTTAAAGTCCTGACTGCCATAAATGAATACGTTCTAGAAACTTTTTATTCATTCTTAAGAAAAAGAAGAAAAAAAAAATTATTATTTTTTTTTTTTTTTTTTTTTTTTAGATATTCGCACATAGGTATAACACCAGAAATGCTAGTAAATTGAGGATAGTTGAACATAACACTAGGCGATTTGAAAATGGACTAAATTACTTGGGAGTAAAACTTTACAACTTAATATCACAGAAAATAACTAAAACAATTTACCAGTATTAAAAAAAAAAACAGTAAAAAAAATTCTTCTAGAATATCCTACCTACCCTCTGAAGCTATTCTTTAATTTGATTGATAATAGAGAAATTGAACTGTTAATTTGTTGAATGGACTTGTGATAACAGCTGCTTCATGTTTTGCATAAAGTTAAATTGTGTAACATGTTATGTATTTTTTTTTTTTGAAATTTTTTTTCTTGGTAACTTGCATCATGTAAATATTAATTGTCTGCACATACATGTTCTATATCCCGGAGCCTTGACTCCACGTGGGATCAACAGAACAAAAATACAAAAAAAAAAAAAAAATCCAGCTCACTAATCTAGGTGCATTTTGCTAACAATATTTGGAATATATATATATATTTTTTTTTGTGTAACATGCAAATTCTGTATTATTCTGCACACATTATTTATAATCTTCTATCATTTTCTTAGATAATAACTATTAATTCATAAAATAGATTGTGTGTGCATAACCTCCTGGAAACATTTGCACTTACCTCCTACTTTACTTTTTCATTTAAGCAATCCTATTCGCATGTATACACTTAGGTTGCAGCATCGAAATTGTGTAAAATTCAAAGTGTGTATTGCCTGAAAAAAAAAAAAAAAAAAAAAAGACATACCAAATATTTGCATACAGCGACACACTACATATTTGCACACAGTGGAGTTTTGCGGTAATTAACCTAGCACAATTTACCACACGCAATCACACGCCCGCGATGAGATAACACACTCGCTGTTTTCCTGTTGACCGGCACGAGGAGTAAGAAAAATTGATATTTACACGAGCACACACTCCCACACTAGTCACAACGTCGGTCATCAAGTTGTGTTGAAAATTCCTGTAGCCTCTGTTTTCCCAAATGATTTCACTTAAAATTTCATTTAACAAGACCATAAACAAATTTACAATACTAATTTCTTAAACAAACACTTCAGCGAACAAGTGACTGTCGCATTCATTACAAAGCTTACAACTTAACAGATGTTTCCGATGTGAAATAAAATAAGAAAATGTTTTACAACCAACCTAGAACATTTAGTCAAAACGTTTTTGTCCTGGTTTATGATTATTTTCCGTGACATGAATGTTTCAAAACTAATAAAAATACGAATGCAGCCAAATATAATGAAGTTAGCACATAAAAGACGACTTAAAATATTTCATTTTTCGAGAATTGGCAGAGCAAGAACGCACAGGTCCAACGGAAATTTCTTTAAAGATAAACGACCATCGGACAAAAACACCCCCTCCCCTCATCCTCAAAAATACGTGAATAATATACTTTTTCAATTATATTTTTATCGTTTTTTTTTTTTTTTTTTAATATACTCATTAAAACTTCAAAATAAGCAGGTACTCGTGTGTTTTTCTCTCTACAATGTACCTGATCTCGGTGCGTAAACCTACATCATTTAGAGATGGAATTAATGTACACATACAAGTAAAATTTTGTTCCATTGTAAAATTGAGAGAAAGAAGGTTTTCCAAACGCATTAAGTATGGAGACTTTAAATAAGATTACGAGCTTATAAATGTTTGCAACGAAATAAAGTGACCATGTATCTGCAATTTCAAAAATATTTTTGCTCTGCTAACCTCACATGCAAGCAAGTAAAAATAACCTCACAACTTACTTACCTCTCTCAATTTCGCAGTACCAAAACATAGAAGGGATAAATAGGATAGTTTTTATTCGAAATCCTGCAAGAGTTTTAATTTTTATTAAAATATTTCTCCAATGTAGCATGTGTGTGGAATACTTCATCAGCAACTTGCATCTGCACCTTGAGTGAATTGAAGGGCAGCCAGTTTTAAAAGCTAAACAGAAACTGCACTCTTGAGAATGCATCAGATCCAAGTGAAATGCTTGTTGTGTGTACAGTTAAAAGTTTTATTATTCACACAATGAAAATGTAAACAAAATTTACTCACAATAATAATCACATCATCCTTGGAGGTGCACGAAGAAAGCCATTCCAGGTGGCACTGAACAAGGTGATTTGCTAGTGCTTCCACAGCAAACAGCCTTCATGAAATTATCTCCACATTTTCAGCATACTATACACTAAAGTATACCTAAGTTAATTTAACCATTTTCAAGTGATTCCAGCACAAATTACGTATTTGATTCCTTGAATAACATCTGCAAATGAAAAGTTCCCTGTTTGGTGTAGCAGTAAATTTAAACAGCTCGCAGTGCAAATTAAACAGTGCAGCTGCCATAAAAAAATTACACTATTAGTGGAACTGCCCATTATGTCATCGTAGACTGCTGACATTTAGAAAACATTGAAAAATCAGTGCTAAAGAAGCCCTACATTACTTTCGCTGTCCAAAGTGCGCTGCTCCCTACGTGAGCAAGGCATCGAGAATTTTCTGAACCGTCCGCAACCAGAAAATTGGGTAACCAGATATTTGCAGAGAGAAAAATTTTATTTTCACTTTGCTCTTGCATTCTGTAGGATCAGTCTCGTCATGGCAGATACCGCAGCAGCGACTGCAGCACCAGCTGTTGCCCCATCACAGGCAGCTTCCCCGAAGAAAGGCAAGGCTGCGTCGAAGAAGCCACGAGCCAAGCCCGCGCACCCGCGCACATCTGAAATGGTGGCCTCTGCGATCAAGAGCCTCAAGGAAAGGGGCGGCTCATCACTGCAAGCCATCAAGAAATACGTCGCCTCTACCTACAAAGTAGATGCGGAAAAGCTGGCACCTTTCATCAAGAAATACTTGAAGGCAGCAGTGGCTAGCGGCGAGCTTGTCCAAACCAAAGGCAAGGGTGCGTCTGGCTCCTTCAAGCTGGCTTCAGGGACCACCGGTGCTCCGGACCAGCCCAAGGCTCCAAGCGGCAAGCGTGGTGCAGCTGCCCCTAAGGAAAAGAAGCGATCCGTAGCCAAGAAGGCAGCGGTGGGCAAGAAACCAGTCAAGAAGACTCCGCCTACAGCAGAAAAGAAAAAAAAGGCAGCAGCTGCAACCCCCAAGCCCAAGAAGGCACCTTCAAAGGCAAAAAAGGTGTCCAAACCTCCCACGAAGAAACCCCGTGCTCCAAAGCCAAAGAAGGTTGCCCCAAAGAGCAAGTCGCCCAAGAAAGCAGCCCCAAAGCGGAAATGAAGATGCCAGCAGGACCGCTGGCACTTTCTGTGGCACTGTACCACCTTATCGGCCCTTCTAAGGGCCAACAATACTAGTCATGAAGGTATCAGTTGTTGCAATCATTGCCTCCTATAGCCACACCTCTGCCGTTAGGTAAAATTCTGGTTAAAAAATTTCTTATGGTATTTGAAGCGGGGGAAATAAATAAATAAATAAAGAAATTTATCAATTACATTGTGTGTATAGTTTAGGTGCAAAATTATTTAAAGTTTTTAAGCAGGAAAACGTCTTACAAACATCTCACTCTTATTTCAGCATATATATATATATATACACATATATACACACACACACACACATATTTTTTTTGTAAGGATTAGGTCTCAGGGTATTAATGGTGAACTTTATGCTGCTGCTGCTGCTGCTGCTGCTGCTGCTGCTGCTGCTGCTGCTGCTGCTGCTGCTGATGGTGCTGCTACTGCAGACAGGCACTGTTTGAAGAGTTTTTATTTCCTATGCAGAATACATTGCATTGTGTGCAAATCTTTTGTGTACAATATAAACAACCACCTCAAAACACAGACACTATAACTGTGTTTTTCCAAATTCTTATTAATGTAATATATTATTGGCTGGGTAAAGGTCAACGACAGCTAATAGGTACAAAAAGCCAGACAACTGTTTTCCTTTCAAATTTGACAGTTATTTTTAGCCCTAATAAGGGCTGTTTTTTTTTCCCCCTTGCAAAAAAAATGGCAAGGAACTCAAGCACGCTCGCCACGGATACGCCGGGCAAGCTGGATGTCCTTGGGCATGATGGTGACCCTCTTGGCGTGGATGGCGCACAAATTGGTGTCCTCGAAGAGCCCCACCAGGTAAGCCTCGCTGGCCTCCTGCAGCGCCATGACGGCCGAGCTCTGGAAGCGCAAGTCTGTCTTGAAGTCCTGGGCGATCTCTCGCACCAGGCGCTGGAAGGGCAGCTTGCGGATAAGCAGCTCGGTACTTTTCTGGTAGCGCCTGATTTCTCGCAGCGCGACAGTGCCAGGGCGGTAGCGATGTGGCTTCTTCACTCCCCCCGTGGCCGGCGCGCTCTTGCGAGCCGCCTTGGTGGCCAGCTGCTTGCGCGGCGCTTTGCCTCCAGTAGATTTACGAGCCGTCTGCTTCGTGCGCGCCATCGTGGTCCGTCTGCGCGTGCTTTTTTTTTTTTTTTTTTTTTTTTTTTTTTTTTTTTTTAGACCACAGCCCCTCCACGCTGAAGTCAGTCTCACACAGCCGAAGTGTTTGTGAGCCCTGCTAACCAAATGGGAATGATTTGACTTGAGGGAATTGATGCGTGCCAGGTGGGACCTATACGCTTAAGTAGACAATATATAAAACTGCCATTGACTCCTCCCGCTCCTGGGAGGGAGGGGGAGGAGTCATGGCGACGTGCGTCTGGCGCGATAAAGCCTGTAGTAGTGCGAACTTAGCACTCCTACAGCCTATGGGGTATAGCAAAGGGTTAGGCAACAGTAAACCAGCGACGCACTGGAGGAAACCTGTTACCTGTAATCTGAAAAGCTAGCGCGACCGATGGGAAAATATGGACGCGGAAGAGGTATAGTAGGCTATAACCTTTCCAGGTGGGATTCCTGGAAAAGCTATGTTGGTGCTCTCCGAGCAAATACACAGCAGGGTTGTGCGAATTTGACAATTGCCTCGGTGACACCGAGGGCGGCAGGAACTCCTGGCGCGACCTGCAACTAAAAGTAGAAACACATATATACAACACTCTATAATTAGTAGGAGTGGAGGGGATACTGGGTTGGCATTGGCATGCCAATGCAGCATCTATGAAGCACTGAAGCACTGGTGCTGTGGTTGGCGTCACTGTGCAATAATTGAGAAAATGGGAATGAATTTTTACGATGGTTGACTATTATTATTATTACAACTACTAGGGAGATGTTGATATACACTATGGGGGGATGTTAGGATGCGAAAGAGTGAAGCACTAAAATAATTTGGAAGGGCATGATAACGTGGCTGTTGCACTATGTGGCTGCGGGAACCATGGCAGGATCTTGGTGCCATCTCCCCTGCTGACAGGCACTGTGGGCGGCGTCTCTGTGAGCTCCCCTGGCGGTGCAGGGGGGGGGGGGACGAAGCACTTCCTGGTGGTAAAGATGTCAGGGTATAGGGAGAGAAATTACGTTGTAAAATTAGAACTAAAACACTAATAACACTAATAATGAAAGAGGGAAAAAATTCGTAGAATTAAAGCTGAGCGATGCCGCTGAGTTTTTAACAGTTTATCTTAAAGTGTTTGCAATGCGCCGGGCGCAGTTATGTACTATGACGGCACGAGTGTTTTCTGCTGATTATTTTGGTGTTTTTTATTTGTTTCTGCGTTGAATATTGCAGAAGTTATTTACATTTTAGTGAATCGATGCGTGACAAGTTTTTGGTTCCTGAAGTTTTCTGAACAGTCCGCAACGAGCTACAGCTACCCCGAGGCCACGCCCCCTGCGCGCGGCCAGCCAATCAGTGCTGGTGCGGACCACGGTGATTTTTCGACACATTCAGGGCGGTTTCTCGCATAGAATATGCTTTGGCCTTTTGTATTTTCGTACATCTTCTGGGTGATAACGACCTAGCCTGTTTATTAGGGGATTTGTGTGTGATTCCACTGTTTTATAAAAGGCTACAGCTTGTTTAATAAACTGTTCGTGCATGGTGTCTATGCGAATCTCTGTGTGTACTCTCTTCATGGGAGCATAGTTAGGCACATGCGCGATTTTTCTAAGAGCCTTATTCTGCACCACCTGCAGTTTATTTAAGTGCGTTTTCGCTGCGTAGCCCCACGCTGGAGCCGCATAGGTCATGATGGGTTTCACGCAGGCTGTGTACAGTAATTTGCTATTTTTAATGCTTAGACTTCCCTTGTGGTTTAAGAGAGGATATAAAGTTGCCAGTCTTGCATTCGCGAGTGCTTGTTTATTCGATACCTGTTTGCTCCAAGTTAGGCTCTTATCCATGTGGACTCCCAGGTATTTGACACAGGTTTTGTAGTGTATATTGTTGTTAAAGAGGCGTAGCTGAGGTAGGTTTGCCGGTACCTTCCGGCGTGTAAAGACGATCGCCTCACATTTGTCGACATTGATAGCTGTTCTCCAATCTGTGAACCACGATTCTAACAGATTCAGTGATTCTTGTAGGCGCCTGACTGCTTGTTGCGATTGAGTTGAACTAGCATACAACATGGTGTCATCCGCAAAACACGCGATGTTGGCTCTGGGCAGTTTCGGTAAGTCAGAGACATATATATTGAAGAGCATGGGGCCAAGTACACTGCCTTGTGGTACACCAGCTAATATTTTACGTGGAGTAGATGTGGCTCCTGGGATGCTTGCACGAAAAGATCGTTTACTTAGGTATGCGTCCAAGGTTTTTATATACGTATCTGGGAGTTTTATGGCTTGGAGTTTGTATAAAAGTCCGTCATGCCAGACACGATCGAAGGCCTTTTCAATATCGAGGAAGACTGCCGCGGTGTAGTGGCGCCAGTCAAAGGCCTGTGTTATATGCTCAACTATTCTAACGAGCTGTTGAGTGGTGGAGTGGCGAGCTCTAAAGCCAAATTGATAGTCTGGGAGCACTTGTTGCTCTTCCAGGTGTAATTGGATGCGGCGTGCTATTATTTTCTCAGCTACTTTCGAGATGGTGTTGAGCAGGCTTATTGGTCGGTAGCTGGACGGGAGTTGCGGATTTTTGCCAGGCTTGGGAAGCAGAATGATTTTTGCCTCCTTCCAATTGTTAGGCCAGGAGTTGGTGAGAAGGATGCCATTTATGCAGGCTGCTATTGCTTGAAGAGCTGGGATTTTGAGGTGTTTTAGGACAAGGGAAGGGATTTTATCTGTTCCTGGAGCTTTATTAGTCTTCAGAGATTTTATGATTCTTCTGACTTCCGCTTCTGTTGTTAGAAGGGGTTCTGAGGTTGCAGGTGTGAGTCGCATGGCCGCTACTTGCTCCGTTATTAGGAGGGAGTGGGGGGGATTGTTTGGTAGGATGTTGGGTTGGAAGGCCTGTTCTTGGCAGTCAGCAAGTACTGTAGCTTTATCTTTAGGCGAGAAAGCCATGTTTCCAGTAGGAAGTTGGATAGGCGGGATAATTGTGGGCTTGGAGGACAGGTTTTTCGCCACTTTCCAGAGTGTGTTGTTGGCTGTAGAGAGCTGTTGCACTTTCGCATCCCATTGAGTGGCTCGATGTACACTAAGTTTGGCTTGAAATTCATTGTACAGGTCGGTGTATACCTTCTTGAGCGCTGGGCATCTGTTGCGTTGCCATCGGCGCTTCGCCTGGTTTTTGGCTGTGATTAGCTGTTTTAGTTGCGGGGGGAGGGCAGTAGCATCCACTTTCTTTTTCGAGGTTGGAATGAAAGTATTTATTGCTTGGGATAGGGTCCTAGATAATTTGGCAGAGTACTGCTGCAAGTCCGCAGCCACTGTAATGGTAGGAACAGGGAATAGGTTATTTTCTATAAAGGAGTTGAGTCGCGGCCAGTCTGCTTTGCGGAAATTATAGGTGCGTTTGGTTTGGGCGGTTTTTGTGTAAACATCTTCAAGTGTAGCAATGACTGGTAGATGGTCTGAGTGCAGCTCGTGGATTACTTCAAGTTCGTAGATGAAATTTGTGTTATAATAAATGGTGAAATCTAGGATATCAGGATATTGCCTGGGATTTTCAGGATAGCGGGTAGGATGGTAGGGAGCGCAGACCATGTATTGGTGTAGCTGCTGGTGTGCACAGTTTTGTTAAAGCTGTGGTGCACTGCGATTGGCCCGGCATCTCCATTGGCTGGCGAGAACAGCCAATCACAGCACAGAAGTCGATCCATAGAAACTAACGACAGAGGCGGCCGAGCAGCACTTCCATCACAGCTACCGAGTCGAGAGCATCGTCGGAGTGCGGCCCTGCCTCCTCTCTGCGCATCGCTTCGATTCTTAGCTCGCGGACACAAGAGTGACAGCCGGCCTGAGGGAAGTTATAAATCCCGAACGGCCACCTCGAGCCTAGCCCGTTTGGGTCAGCGGCGAGTCCTCTTACAGCGTAATAGATTTACAACACTTTCTTCAGACTGCCCCTAAAGAACACCGAACACAGGACACACCCGTGGCTTCCTGCCCCTCCCGCGACCGGGCCTTAGGGCCGGCCCTGAGGGGGGTTGGCGGAATGAGCGAGCAGGGACCCCCAGCCAAGTCCATGCCAGACAAAACACCACCCGGCGCAGCCTATCCTGGCGGCAGTTTTCAGTCCGTTAGGCACGGCACCATAAATTTAATCGTTTCCTCCCAGGACAACACGGACGCAACCATGGACACAGGCACATACCCCGACTCAGACTGCGATTCTGTTACCTCCAGGACCTCGGTTAATTCCATGACAGTATCAGCGGAATTGTACGCAGCATTTTTACGAGACAGTGCAAGGATGGACAGGGAGCACCCCGAGAATACCCAAGGATGGCAACACGAAACCAAAAGACAACGGAAAATTCCGCAGGCGACCACGCCGCGGCCCCTTGCGGTCTCGAACCGTTACGAGCCGCTCGCTGACACAGCGGGCCCCCCCTCCACCCCCACGGCAGGGTCAGCTCTAGATTCAACATCTCCCGCAACTCAGTCCACACACGGCGCTACTACACGTGAGCCTGCATCCGCAGTTGCGACCGCACAGAATTTTTCATCACCGAACATTGCAGGCCCCACAGGCACACAGGGCACAGCAGCACAGCCTGCCACCCCGCGCGCCAAGCGAATTAACAAGCACGCTCTGAGGCTGGTAGTACCTGATACCAGTCTTTACAACCAGCTCGTCACTCGCGTGCGAGCCTTGGCCCCTGGCGGCGCACAACTAGCCCTTGTGCGGGAGGGGCTTCAGATCGCGTGCGAGACCGAGCAGGCATACCACCTGATTAAACAGTATCTTGAATCGGCCCCTATACCATTCTACACCTTCAGCACGGCCTCAGAGCTGCCACAAAAAGTGGTAATTAAAATGCCAAAGCAGACTCCCACAGCCGCAATCAAAGAGGACCTCGAGGCGCGCGGGTATTCAGTCCTGGACGTTTACCAATTCAAGGCACGAACCACTGACCCTGTCGACCCAACTCACTCCTGGGAGGAGCCCCTTCCCCGCTTCTGCGTAACGGCTAGCAAGAACGACACCCTGCCGCCTCTCACGACACTATCTGTGATCAACATGACGAGAGTAGTCGTTACTCAGTATAAAAAACGAGTATCTGATGTCGCCCAGTGCAAAAACTGCTGGCAGTTTTCGCACACCAAAAACTTCTGCCGCCTGGCGACACGTTGTCAACACTGCGCCGGGCCCCATACTCACGCCGCCTGTCCACATCTCGATAAAAACCCTAATTGCGCAAATTGCAAAGGGAAAGGTATTCATGAGGGAAATTCAAAACTCTGCCCAATATACCTCAACCTAGTCCAGGCCAGACAGGATTCCGCAAACTTGCGAGTTGAAAAACTAAAACAGAATGTCCCTCAAGTCTCGCCAGCCAGCTTCCCATTCCTCTCGACAGCTCCACCTTCAAGACCAGTTCAGACCACATTCTCCTACGCACAGGCGGCTAAAAACAGCACAAAATCTGGCGATCCCGCAGCTCGCCTCTCCAATCCCCGCCCCACCCCCGATCCATCCTCTCGCGACGACTGTAGTGGCATCCCGTCTGCACTTTCTGACCTTCAGGACCTACTAAAATTCCTCCGAGAAACCAACTTTGCCTCCTTCATGTCACACCTCAAACCATACATGCTCCTCGCCAATACAGTCTCCGATCCTTCTATGAAAACCCTCCTGCTCGTTCAGGCCCTGACGACCTTCACGGGCTGCGAATAAGGTCGCAATTGCCAGGACAACACCAAAACTACCTGTCCCCAAGCCACGGGAATCCAGCATCGCGTGTTAAACTCACAGCAAACACCGCGGCCGGCCCGCAGAGCGGACTGCGCTGTGATTGGCTAGAGCCAAATACCACCAGCCAACCAGAGCGAAGCACCGACTTCGCCACTATCAGCCAGTTTTTTCACCACAATACTCGCGGTATTTTTCTCGTACCAACACATAAATAACCAAATAAATTCATACACAACCAATTAATAAAATTAAAATTAATATTATTAAATTCCGCAAAAGTTTAAAAAAAAAAAAAAATAAATAAAATCTAAGCAGAGAAAAACTGTGCAAATAATTGGCCAGAGCCAATGTCCCTACACAACGAACGAAGCACCGACCTCGTCACAGCCAAGCCATGAAATTAATTTAAAGCCAACACCAATTAATTAATTAATTATTAATTAATTAATTAATTCATTACTTGCTCATTATTTTATTTTGGAGACCAGGACGCATTCCCCGACCACCGACTAGCTTGAAAATAACACTTTCGGCCTAATGTTTAAATTCACCCATTCTATTAAAATAAAGACCCACGATTTTTCTAAATTACCGACCGTCTTAGGGCAAATGCGCAGGGGGGGTAAACCTGCGTTCGACCTCATCCTTAGTGGGCAAAGGGGGGTAGAAAACCAAAAGGAAACCCGGGGGAAAAATGGCAACATTTTTCCTCTGTATCGAAGACCAGCTGGGAGTGTGCTCGCTTCCAGCAACCATCACAAACTTGACAAGAGGGGGAGGGGGTTCATTCCTTCTTCCTCCTCACAAAAATGTATGATGACAAAAAGGGAGGACAAGAGCCCCTAAAAAGGCTTGTACCTCCCCCGCGCTGAGGGGCTTCGCCCCAGTGATGAAAAGCGGCGGCCGAGCAGCAGATTCATCGCGACCTCGGAGCTGTTCGGATCGTCGGAGTGCGGCCCTGCCTCCTTCTTCGCTTCGCACCGCTTCGATAGCTCGTGGACACGAGGGTGGCAGCCGACCTGCGAGTTAATTTTTAACAACTCGACAGGTCATCTCGAGCCTAGCCCGCTCGGGTCAGCGGCGAGCCCCCTCACAGCGATTAGGGATACGTTTTTGACAGACCACACGCTCTTAAAGCAACAGACAGGCATTCCAGCAACCTCCCCCCCCTCCTACACCCGCGCCCTGGGGCCGGCTGGGGAAGGGGCCAGTGGCATGCAGGAACAGGACATCCCGTCCCTGTCAATTCCGGACAACCTTCCGCCTGGCGCAGCCCTAATTTCCTACGAGGGAGGTACTTTTCAGGTACAGGTACCTGACCACACCATATCAGACACCGCACCCCCCCAGGAACCCACGAACATGGACACGACCACCTCTGTCCCTCCTACCGACTCCGCGCCGCTCATGGTCCCCGCGAGCGACATGGCGAAATTCAGGGCCTGGCTGCACTTCCAGGAAAAAGAAAAGAATGCAGCAGAGCAGCGAGAGGAGGAACAGGAGCGACAAGCTGAATGGACCATGCAGCGGAAACGGCAGCGAACAACAGCGCCAGCAGTCAGGCCACCTGAAATCGCGGTTACAAATCGCTTCGCCACGCTCGCGGAGGCAGACGCGTCCCGACCCACGGCAGGGCCCTCCAGCGCCCCCTCTCCACCCGCTCCAGCTCCGGCCAATCAGGGCGCAGCCGCCCCCTCCACCCGCACCCCGCGTGCCTCAGGACCGCGCAAACACGCGCTCAGGCTGGTCGTTCCAGACCAGTCTCTCTACAGCCAGCTGGTGGCTCGCATGCGATCTCTCGCCCCAGGGGCCGCGCAGATTTCTCTCGTGCGCGAGGGCCTGCAGATCGCGTGCGAACACTTGCAGGCATACCAATCTCTCAAAAAATACCTTGATTCAGTGCCAGTCCCGTACTACACTTTCTGTACAGCCTCTGAGTTGCCTCAGAAAGTTGTTGTCCGCATGCCGCGCGCCACGCCAACGGAATCAATCCGAGAAGACTTGGAGGCACGTGGGTACACCATCTTGGACGTCTACCAATTCCACAAAAAATGCGCGGACCCTGCCGATCCCACCAACACCTGGGAGGAGCCACTACCGCTCTTTAGCGTCACGGCCGCTAAGAATGACACCCTCCCTCGCCTCACGTCACTCACAACTATCAACATGACCCGTGTTGAAGTGACACAATACCGCAAACGTGTCGGAGACGTTGCGCAGTGTCAGAACTGTTGGAAGTTTTTGCACACTCGCAACTTCTGCCGACTCGCCACCAAATGCAAGCACTGCGCCGGGCCCCACACATACGCCGCCTGTCCCAACCTCAACAAAAATCCCAACTGTGCAAACTGCAAGGGAAATGGCGTGCACGAGGGGAACTCCAAACTTTGCCCCGAATACCTGAAGTATGTGCAATTCCGTCAGGATCAGGCGTCTTCGCGCGCAGAACTCGCGCAGCCTCTTGCGACACAGCCAACACCAGCTCACTACCCACTGCTACCACCCCCCGCACCCACGAGGCCAGTGGTGCCAACTTTCTCGTTCGCACAGGCGGCGAACAACAACGCACAACGCATCATCGTACCGCAACACACACCAGCTCCCACCCCCCCTCCTCCCCCCACACCCTCCCAACACCCACCCCCCCTCTCCCAAGCTCCTACCGCAACTCCAAGCTCCCTCGGCGACTGTGCTGGCATCCAATCCGCCATGTCCGACCTCCGGGACCTGATGAATTTCCTGCGCGATGCCAACTTCGCCGCATTCATGGCACACATGAAGCCCTACATGCTCCTTGCCAACACAGCCACCGATCCCTCAATGAAGACCCTCCTGCTGGTGCAGGCCCTGACAACCTTCTCCGGGGCCGTTTAATGGGTACACATCCTCCTGCCCCGAACCCAGGTACCCTTTCCATCCTGTACTGGAATGCTAATGGGATAACCACACAACTCTACGAACTTGAGAGAGTTCTGGAGGAGTACGGAGTGGAAGTGGCCTTAATTAACGAAACATTTTTAAAACCTACAAAACGTTGCACTATTAAAAATTACATAACCTACCGCACAGACAGAGTAACTGCCGGAGGAGGAACTCTAATTTTAGTCCATAACCGACTTCAACACCACATAAATAAACCTTCAGAAACCAGCCACATAGAAAATACGTCTATAAATATTCGCACAAATACCGGCCACATAACTTTAGTCGCAGCCTACTGCTCGCCAAATAAACCTCTGCTAAATACAGACCTCAACGAAATAATAAACCAACCGCACCCATTCATTATAGCTGGTGATCTAAATGCAAAACATAAACAGTGGAACAGTAGATATAACAATCGCAAAGGGGCAGTGTTAAGCGAACACTCACTACAAAATAAATATTTAATCCATGCGCCGATCACTCCCACGCATTACCATGCTAATATCAGCCATCAGCCAGACGTTTTAGATATAATTCTCACTAATATTCCTAATATAAATATTCAACTAAAAGTTCTGCCAGAACTTGATTCTGACCATTTGCCTGTACACTGTGTTATTGAAACACATGTTCTAACACACCCAAACCCAGTACTTTGTCGAACCCCGGTCATCAACTGGGAGACATTTAAAATTGAATTAGAGGAAATATTTGAAAATAATAATATAATAATAACTTCTAAAGAACAAATAGACCCCGCGGCCGAAATAATTCAAAATACATTTTTAAACATAGTCAAAAAGCACACCACGTTTTTAAATAGGCGCGAATTCTTAAAACATGCATTTCCGGATGCCGACCTCCTCCTAATAAATAAAAGACAAGCACGCCATAAATACCAAAAATTCCGCACACTTGAAAATAAAAATAAATATTACGCACTTAAAAATCAACTTAGGCACGAACTTCTCAAATTAAAAATACATAACTGGGAACACTTTGTAGCTGATCTCTCTGATAGCATGAATAAATTCTGGAAAATAGCTAAAGTATTAAGAAACACGACTAAAAATACAAACTCTAACCCGGTTCAATCCCCGACAGGTACACTTCTCTACGAACCATCTGATAAAGCTAACGCAATTGCCGATTGCTACGAACAGCAATTTACACCGAATAACGACATCGGAGACCCGATTTTTACGCAGGAGCTCTTAGAAAATATAAATAATTTCAATCACTCCCCTCCCACTTCCATTCCCGATCCAGTCACTCTCCCGGA
>NW_026962546.1:32500-37500 GCF_032445375.1 Bacillus rossius redtenbacheri | reverse complement strand
GCTTCCTTGCACACAAACGAGGACAAACACATCACCCAACTGAAAAAAAAAAAAAAATTTCACTTGCATCACAAATAATTTAAAATTTTTCACCACATGAAGTAAATATTTCGCAATAAAAAAAAATATAGCCCTAGGACTCGTGTGCACACCTTTTCTTCCCCACATCGCACACGCAAACAAAACTTCCAAATTATTACAAAATCACTCGATTATTATACATACATAAACACACATGTATTTTCCGAATAAGTGAGAAATGCAGGCCGATGAAAGTCAAATTTCGTTTCGGAAATTAAATCTCGCACAACTACCGACACATAACCAAACTTGCGTACATTTACATAGCATTAACCCTCTAAATAATAAACAAATGAAAGCAGAAAAAACAACATCGCTACCCACCGCGCGCGCTCCTGGCGGCGGGAGTAGGAACTACTTTGCACACAGACCGACATAGCCCCCTGCCAAAAACAGTAAAATAAATAATATATATAAGTCTTTTGGCGGGAAAAAATTTCTCAACCGCCTGGGAGCACCCTAGTGTGTGCCTGTCTTTAGGTTATGTTACTTTTAACTTCATTTTCTACAGGCAGACGCGAGGGTGCTCGCCCATTATTTTTATTTTTTTAAATTCTTTCCTACCTTTGGTGTGCCATGCAAGAATTTATCGTCAAAATGGCGGCCCCGAGTGCAAATTTCTCGTCTGCACTGCTGGCTGGATGATTATGTGATGTTTTGAAGGAGGGTGTTTTTTTTTTTGTTTGGATTTTGTGTGAGGGGGGGAGGGGGCTGGGCTAGCTTTTTTTTTTTTTTAAATTTTCTAAACATTCATCTCTTATGTAACAGTGTTCAGCATTAAAAAATTTAAAAGAAGAGGCACTTACTCATCAATTTCAAAACAGCCTATGAAGAAAAATAAAAAAAATTTAAATTCATTCCAGTTTTATACATTCATGATTTGATCACATGTATAACTTTTCTTTTTTATTACCTTATTTAATTTTATTATTATTACTACTATTGCTGCTACAACCTAGAAGATACCTCAGTGATACTAATACCTGCTGGTAAAGTTAAAGGTTTCACCTTTCTTTCTTTAAACATATCACAATACCTTTCTTGAGTTAAATATTATCTAATGGCTTTAAGAAGTTATGGTAATGTTCATCAGTTATAGAGTGTGGGTTTGTGTGTGTGTGTGAGAGTGTATTTTGAAGAGGGCTTTGGTGGTTGGGATGGTGAGGGTGGTGGGTGTTGTGTGTGGGGAGGGGGGGGGGGGGGGGAAGTAAAAGAGTGTTCATTACACGATTTCTCCTGTTGTTTGTAACAATCACACCTGGTATAGCTATTTCGAGTGGCAAATACAAACTGCAAAAAAAAAACATCTATATCATTGCCAACGGCCATATCACGATGAACACACCGGTTCTCGTCCGATCACCGAAGTTAAGCATCGTCGAGCGTGGTTAGTACTTAGATGGGTGACCGCTTGGGAACACCACGTGCCGTTGGCACTACTATTTTGCACCCTACAGAAAAAAATTTTTTTTTAAAAATTTCAATTTTAAATTTTTTTTTCCCCCACAATCACCACATTTTCCCCCCCCCCCCCCCTAACACACACACACACACACACTCACTCTCTCTCAATCAATCAATCAATCAATCAATCAATCAATCACTCACTCAATCACTCACTCACTCACCCACCCAGCAGCAGCTGTGAATCTTTGCATGTGTATACCTCATACAAAATTCAAAGTGAAAAAATAAATAGATAAGTGTATATGTATGTATGTATGTATGTATGTATGTATGTATGTATGTATATATGTATATATATATATATATATATATATATATATAAACACACACACACACACCTATTTTGAAGTTTCTCTGTTTCAGTGGGCAGTTATGTATAATAATGAGAGATTCAAAAAGACGTTGATAACAATGTCATCAATGCCTGTTTAGTGTGCTCATTTGTTGGATGGTCGGCAGCAATACTAGAGGTGGTACAGCTGTAACCTGTAAAATTGTACCTGCAATGTGTTGTGTATGGAAAAAAATAAAAATTATATCATCTAAATTTTTGTTATCCAACAATAACCTTCCCATCAATGCATGATGTCACAGTAGCCATAGCTCTACTCTTTCTGCCATATAACATTGGGGGAAAAAAAAAAAAAAGGAGCTATTAGAATAATAACAAAAGATAAAAAATCATCTAACTGCAGACCAAAATTCAAAAAACTTAAAGTCCTGACTGCCATAAATGAATACGTTCTAGAAACTTTTTATTCATTCTTAAGAAAAAGAAGAAAAAAAAAATTATTATTATTATTTTTTTTTTTTTTTTTTAGATATTCGCACATAGGTATAACACCAGAAATGCTAGTAAATTGAGGATAGTTGAACATAACACTAGGCGATTTGAAAATGGACTAAATTACTTGGGAGTAAAACTTTACAACTTAATATCACAGAAAATAACTAAAACAATTTACCAGTATTAAAAAAAAAAACAGTAAAAAAAATTCTTCTAGAATATCCTACCTACCCTCTGAAGCTATTCTTTAATTTGATTGATAATAGAGAAATTGAACTGTTAATTTGTTGAATGGACTTGTGATAACAGCTGCTTCATGTTTTGCATAAAGTTAAATTGTGTAACATGTTATGTATTTTTTTTTTTTGAAATTTTTTTTCTTGGTAACTTGCATCATGTAAATATTAATTGTCTGCACATACATGTTCTATATCCCGGAGCCTTGACTCCACGTGGGATCAACAGAACAAAAATACAAAAAAAAAAAAAAAATCCAGCTCACTAATCTAGGTGCATTTTGCTAACAATATTTGGAATATATATATATATTTTTTTTTGTGTAACATGCAAATTCTGTATTATTCTGCACACATTATTTATAATCTTCTATCATTTTCTTAGATAATAACTATTAATTCATAAAATAGATTGTGTGTGCATAACCTCCTGGAAACATTTGCACTTACCTCCTACTTTACTTTTTCATTTAAGCAATCCTATTCGCATGTATACACTTAGGTTGCAGCATCGAAATTGTGTAAAATTCAAAGTGTGTATTGCCTGAAAAAAAAAAAAAAAAAAGACATACCAAATATTTGCATACAGCGACACACTACATATTTGCACACAGTGGAGTTTTGCGGTAATTAACCTAGCACAATTTACCACACGCAATCACACGCCCGCGATGAGATAACACACTCGCTGTTTTCCTGTTGACCGGCACGAGGAGTAAGAAAAATTGATATTTACACGAGCACACACTCCCACACTAGTCACAACGTCGGTCATCAAGTTGTGTTGAAAATTCCTGTAGCCTCTGTTTTCCCAAATGATTTCACTTAAAATTTCATTTAACAAGACCATAAACAAATTTACAATACTAATTTCTTAAACAAACACTTCAGCGAACAAGTGACTGTCGCATTCATTACAAAGCTTACAACTTAACAGATGTTTCCGATGTGAAATAAAATAAGAAAATGTTTTACAACCAACCTAGAACATTTAGTCAAAACGTTTTTGTCCTGGTTTATGATTATTTTCCGTGACATGAATGTTTCAAAACTAATAAAAATACGAATGCAGCCAAATATAATGAAGTTAGCACATAAAAGACGACTTAAAATATTTCATTTTTCGAGAATTGGCAGAGCAAGAACGCACAGGTCCAACGGAAATTTCTTTAAAGATAAACGACCATCGGACAAAAACACCCCCTCCCCTCATCCTCAAAAATACGTGAATAATATACTTTTTCAATTATATTTTTATCGTTTTTTTTTTTTTTTTTTTAATATACTCATTAAAACTTCAAAATAAGCAGGTACTCGTGTGTTTTTCTCTCTACAATGTACCTGATCTCGGTGCGTAAACCTACATCATTTAGAGATGGAATTAATGTACACATACAAGTAAAATTTTGTTCCATTGTAAAATTGAGAGAAAGAAGGTTTTCCAAACGCATTAAGTATGGAGACTTTAAATAAGATTACGAGCTTATAAATGTTTGCAACGAAATAAAGTGACCATGTATCTGCAATTTCAAAAATATTTTTGCTCTGCTAACCTCACATGCAAGCAAGTAAAAATAACCTCACAACTTACTTACCTCTCTCAATTTCGCAGTACCAAAACATAGAAGGGATAAATAGGATAGTTTTTATTCGAAATCCTGCAAGAGTTTTAATTTTTATTAAAATATTTCTCCAATGTAGCATGTGTGTGGAATACTTCATCAGCAACTTGCATCTGCACCTTGAGTGAATTGAAGGGCAGCCAGTTTTAAAAGCTAAACAGAAACTGCACTCTTGAGAATGCATCAGATCCAAGTGAAATGCTTGTTGTGTGTACAGTTAAAAGTTTTATTATTCACACAATGAAAATGTAAACAAAATTTACTCACAATAATAATCACATCATCCTTGGAGGTGCACGAAGAAAGCCATTCCAGGTGGCACTGAACAAGGTGATTTGCTAGTGCTTCCACAGCAAACAGCCTTCATGAAATTATCTCCACATTTTCAGCATACTATACACTAAAGTATACCTAAGTTAATTTAACCATTTTCAAGTGATTCCAGCACAAATTACGTATTTGATTCCTTGAATAACATCTGCAAATGAAAAGTTCCCTGTTTGGTGTAGCAGTAAATTTAAACAGCTCGCAGTGCAAATTAAACAGTGCAGCTGCCATAAAAAAATTACACTATTAGTGGAACTGCCCATTATGTCATCGTAGACTGCTGACATTTAGAAAACATTGAAAAATCAGTGCTAAAGAAGCCCTACATTACTTTCGCTGTCCAAAGTGCGCTGCTCCCTACGTGAGCAAGGCATCGAGAATTTTCTGAACCGTCCGCAACCAGAAAATTGGGTAACCAGATATTTGCAGAGAGAAAAATTTTATTTTCACTTTGCTCTTGCATTCTGTAGGATCAGTCTC
>NW_026962546.1:15000-27500 GCF_032445375.1 Bacillus rossius redtenbacheri | reverse complement strand
TTTGGTCAACGACGCGCGCCACGGCGTGTTGCGCCGACAGCCCGCGCCGAAAACCAAACTGAAATGCAGGAAGGGGACCGAGAGGGGTGAGATGAAGCTCCAACCTACGGAGGATGATTCTCTCGGCCACTTTAGAGAGGACTGACAGGAGGCTGATGGGCCTATAGCCCGCGGGAAGGTGAGCATCTGCACGCGACTTTGGAATGGGCACAACGGTCG
This sequence comes from Bacillus rossius redtenbacheri, assembly GCF_032445375.1. Lineage (NCBI taxonomy): Eukaryota > Metazoa > Arthropoda > Insecta > Phasmatodea > Bacillidae > Bacillus > Bacillus rossius. The sequence continues at coordinate 27,281 of NW_026962546.1, read as the reverse complement.
CAGCCCGCCACGAGGTAGGGAAGTGACCCGTGAGGAAGATGCCATTAATGATTTTGGTGAGAAACACGGTGGCCTTCCGGGAAAGGGAGAAGACCAGCCGCGGATGGATGTGGTCGGGCCCAGGGGCAGAGCGAAGCTTGAGATGAGAGGTGACACGGAACACTTCCCCTGGGGTGGTCAAGGGAATATCACCAGGTCGTGGAGGGGGAGGTGGGGTATAGTGGACCGGGAGGAGCGACGTGACCCCTGGCGGGAGTGTGGGGGTAAAAGATGAATGGAAGAAGCCCGCCAGGAGTTCCGCCTTCTGGGCAGGGGACTCACACAAACCCCGTGGTCCCCCGTCCAGAGGCGGCATGACAGACGAGGTGGAACGAAGGCCCCGTGCATAGCGGAAGATGGAACCGGAACGAAATGACAGTGACTGGATGTGTCGGACCCGCTCCGCTGCCAGCCATTCGGTGATGAGCCTCCGGCAGCGCGCCCGAAGATCCACGTACTCCCGCCAGCGGTCCCCCGTCCGGCGATACTGCCAGCGCCGTCGAGCGGCATTGCGGGCCGAAATGAGCTGGCGCAGAGACGGCGGGAAGGGCGCGCCCCGCAGGAGCGGGCGACGACAGGGAATGGAGGCCCGTGCAGCAGCCAGGATCGAGTCCGTGAGGATGGACACGTGCTCGTCCAACTGCTGCCGGGAGGAGATGTGAAAATGAAGGTTGAGTGTGCCGTCCAGATGTGCCCGATAGGCGGCCCAGTCGGCACGAGCAAAATCGAAGGAAGTGGGGGACACAGGAGGGGGGCGGGAAGCCGCACGCACGAAACCGATGACCGGTGTATGATCGGAAGTGAGCTCGGCGCGAGCCGAGAGCCCCGACATGGCCACCGGGCCCACCGTGATAACCAAGTCGAGGACACTCGGCCGTTGCCGGATGAGACACGGAATGAACGTGAAAGATGGGGGTGAGTGAAGGGTGAGTGCCGGGGAACCCTGGACGACACGAAGGAGCTGAATACCCCGATTGCTCGTGGACAAGCAGCCCCAGTCGCGATGCCGGCAATTGAAGTCCCCCCCTACCACCACCCGGGCATCCATGCGGAATAACGTCTGGAGGCCGCGGGCCGGGAACGGGCCGTGCTCGGGCAAGTAGACCGAGCACACAGTGAGGGGGTGTGGGATGAGGCGGAGGCGGGCAGCCACCGCCTCCACATTTAGAAGCGGCGGGAGCGCGCGCGGGTGATGGGGAAGGGATTCGCGGACAAGGAGGGCAACCCCGCCCCCCCGCGCATCCCTATCCCGACGGATGGTGGCATACCCAGGTGGGGAGAAAGGATGCTGGGGCTTCAGCCAAGTCTCGGTCAAACAGACAATGTCAGGATGGTGGGCATGTAGGAAATGGAAGAAGTCAGCCTGCTTGGAACGAACGCCATGGGCGTTCCAGAGGACCAGTTTAAGGGGGGGCGGAGAACACACCCTGCAAAAAGGCGAGGACGGTGCGGAAAAATATTTCTGCCTGAAGAAGAGGGGAAGAGGCTTGGGAGATGTGGTAGATGCCCGTGGCAAACAACTGCAACCACGGGAGGAGACGGAGGTGCTGTAGCCAGTTGTAAGTCTCAAAGAAGGCCGAGAAGGGGATGTGGGAAGACGAGGAGAGGGAAGCAGACGGAAGGAAGGAAGGTACGCTGCGAGACGATGCCTCACCGGCCGAAGAACGGGCGGGGCAAGCGGATGGAGGCGGACCAGGCGGATGTTCGAGTGGAGGGGGAGGCTGCTGCGGCCCGGTGAGACCTACCGTGGGGTGAGAATGGGGCGGGCCCTGGAGTGGGGAAGGCGAGTGAGAGGGAAGGTCAGAATGAGGCAAATGGAGGGAGGCCCGTGAGGAGGCAGCCAGTGGGGGGGTGGCCTCGGAGGGCGGGTCAGGCTGACCCGGGGACCGGGAGCCCACCGGGCGGGTGTCAGACAGCCTCGAACCCGAGGGCAGCCCCTGGGAAGGAGCAGCAGGTGGGCCCCTCTCGGGAAGAGGGGGAAGGGGGGCCGAAGCCGGTTCAAAGGCCATGGGGACCGACGCAGACCCTGCACCCCATCCCGGCGGCCGATGCGAGGACCAGACTACAGGCGGGGCGACCGGAAGGAGAGGGACGGGGCGGGGCCCTTGCGTGGCGAAGGGGGCCTGAGGGGAAGGTGGAAGCTGTGCCGCAAAAGGAGTGGGCCCCAGAAACAGCGGAGGACCGGCAACAGACGCCGCATAGGAGTGCGTCCCCGGAGGACGGTACGAGGATGGAGGGCGCAAGGACGGAAAGTCATCTGGAGGCACGGCAGCCATGGATGGCCGGGAGGGAGCGGCGTCCTGGAGGTGGTGGCGTGGCGGCTGGGGCCGTGGCAGCTGCTGAAGCGAAGGCCCCTTCCGCCGCAGCTGCTGCTCGAGGAACTTCAAGTAGGAGGGGCAGGTGCGGGCGTTGGCCGGATGCTGCCCCTCACAGTTGACGCAGCAAGGCGGCTCCTCCGGGGTCTTCGGGCAGGCGCCGTGGGCATGCTGCCGGACGCAGCGGAGGCAACGGAACGGGTGGCCACAGTCCTCCACCCGGTGCCCCCACCGCTGGCAGTTGTGGCATTGGAGGGGGCGGGATCCACCCCGAAACTCCTCCCACTGAATGCGGAGCCCAGCCAGGTGTCTCAGGGCGCGGGCCTTCGCCAGCTGAGCGGCATCCGGAAAGACAAGGAGGAACCGGATTACACCGCGGTCCGCCGCCCAGTCCGGCGTCAGGCGACGGAGGGAGTCCGGGCGGACGCCCTCCTCAGCCAGCTCCTCCCACACCGACGCCTCCGCGGCAGTGGGGGGCAGACCAGCCAGGACTAACTTCGGTTTGGCGCGGCCTGCCACCGGGAAAGTATGGCACTGGATCCCATGGGTGCGGAAATACTCCATGAGCACCGCCCTGTCTTGAAGAGAGGTGGGGTGGTACCGTGGGTACCCCCGCAGGTAGTCCACCGTAAAGTCCCCTTGAAGTTTACGGCGCAACTCGCGGTTGCCCCGCAGTGCATCGGCGGTGAGGCGGGTGGCCACAACGATGGGTGGAATACGCTTGACGCGTGGCTCAGCAGAGGCCGGACCACCTGGGGGCACCACTGGGGTGCGCGGAGCCGAAGAGGTGGCGCACGAAGACACCGGTGGCGCCGCAACCACCCCGGCAGCCGGACGGCGGGGCACTGGGTCAGGTGGGGCCCGGGGGTCGGCAGGAGAAAGGCCCAGATGGGGCTCCGCTGCCCCGACGGCTTGAAATGGGGGATCAGCGTCAGCAACCAAAGGGGAAAGCAGGGCCGGCGGGCGGCCCCCCGACACGGCGCAGATGGCGACCGAGGTGGTGGTCATCACAGTGGACGTGGTGGTAGCCGTCGCCGCACTCCGAGGCGTGTGGCAGCTGGAAACGGTGGGTACCGGTCGGGGGGCAGACAGCGATCCTGAGGACAGCCCACGCCAGGTCTCCTCGACCTGCCGAATAAGATGGATGTCCGGCTGGGAGGCAGAGCGGGAGGCGGGCCCCCCACCAGCATCCGCCACCTCCTCCGCGTCAATGCGGTGAAGATCATTAGGCCAGGAAGGCGTGCGGCCATGCGACCAGGGGCGTTCCACCCCCGCCGCGACAGCGTCAATGATGGCCGCCACATGCGCATCCGCCTGCCGCTTCGTGTGGAGAACCTCCGCCTGCTGTTGGCGGCGGTGTTCCCTGGTGTCAGCCCGGGAGATGGCACGAGAAGATGGTGTGCTGCCACCAACCCCATCAGGGCGAGGGCCCGCAAAGTATTGGCGCCGAACCATCGCCTTGGCAGCGTCCTTGCTGTACTTGCTGTTGCGGCGGTCGGCAGCACCTTGCGAAGAGGGTTCGGCCGAGAGAACGTCAGCCTCCGAGTCTGAGGAGGACGAGATGACGTTGGAGCGGTGCCCGCCCGCTGCGGCCCAGTGCTTACCAGGCATGACAGGCGGCGGCGGCAAGGATGGCGGGGCCGCAAGAGACTGATGGTCCACCACAATGGCGTTCGGAGAGGCAGGAACCACGTCGCTGTCCATTTCCAGTTGGGACCCCAAATTTATGGTGCAGAAAATCGGGACCACATAATTGGGACCACAAAAATAATAATTGGGACCACACAATCGAAAGGCGAGTCCAGGCCCAATCGATTAATCGAAAGTATCCAAGATTGTTTACATAATGACAAGTGAACAGAAACACTGATTAAAATTAAACGACGCCGCGCCGACACTCACAAACGTTTGTGCAGGTGCACAAATGAATACAGAACACAAAAAACACCACTTCGATGGCGAACTGAAACCACAAACACCGAAACGAGGCAAGAACACTGGAGCGATCGCAAACACTACTGCCGAGGCGAGTCTTGGATTTCCCCTTAACCTTTCCTCCTTTTCCTCTGCCAGACATGTTGAGTTATAGGCTGTACACTGGTCCGCAACCTACGAGAAAGTGGCGCCCCGGCCGCTGGAAATTACTTTTGTTACACGTCCCTCCGCGGAGCGCGACCAATCACGAGCCGCGGAGCGCTCCGATTGGTCGCGCAACAAGAAGCCAAGAAAACTTTTCACGAAAAAAATTCAGTTCCCGTCTCACTCATCTAGCGACAGCGGCACAGCTCAGACCTACGATGCCCCCCAAGACGAGCGGTAAGGCAGCCAAAAAGGCGGGCAAGGCCCAGAAAAACATCTCGAAGGGCGACAAGAAAAAGAAGCGCAAGAGGAAGGAAAGCTACGCAATCTACATCTACAAAGTGTTGAAGCAAGTTCATCCGGACACTGGCATATCATCTAAGGCCATGAGCATCATGAACAGTTTCGTGAACGACATTTTCGAGCGCATCGCGGCAGAGGCCAGCCGCCTCGCCCACTACAACAAGCGCTCCACCATCACCAGCCGCGAGATACAGACGGCCGTGAGACTGCTGCTGCCCGGGGAGCTGGCCAAGCACGCTGTCAGCGAGGGCACCAAGGCTGTCACCAAATACACCAGCTCCAAGTGAGCAGGTCTGGTGTGCACATGCTTACATAAACGGTCCTTTTCAGGACCAAGAACATGATCATGAAAGGAAATGCTTCTGCTGCTGTTCTACAATTCCCTCAATCCCTATGATAGTAAATGTAAGCTTAACCAAGGCAGAAATATTTTCATTAAAAAAAGTCTTTAAGACGCATGGTTTACTGGCTGAGATATATATATATATATTTTTTTTTTTGCTTACTTCTGTGGTCATTAGTACATTGCTACAAATATATTTATATATATAAAAAAATAAATAAAAAAATCCTTTCTATTTAATTTAGTTAGATCATATATCAATATTAATGGCAAAGACCAGTTGCATCGATTCACTTTGAAAATAATTCCATTTGTGCTAAAACTGGACACAGTAAAAAAAAAAAAAAAAAAAAAAATATATATATATACACACACACACACACACACACACATAATTCGAATTCATATTATGCTTAACTGCGTTTGAATTTGCAATCATGCACAAGATGTTTTGTACTTCGAAGTAAAAACAACATAATGTACTATTTAACTACCCACAGTACAAATGGATCCAAAAAAAAAGTGAATTTTCATGCAGACGAAAATGCTTACATTTATTCTATTTATATTAAGTACCCATTACTAACAGCTTATACTGGGTGGAATACAACAGTTGACATGATTTTACTTATATGGCAATTTAATATTTAACCAAAATTAATGGTAAACTAATATTTTAAAGTGTCATTTATGGCCCCTTACCTTCAGCATGTTTGCTTCCTTGCACACAAACGAGGACAAACACATCACCCAACTGAAAAAAAAAAAAAAATTTCACTTGCATCACAAATAATTTAAAATTTTTCACCACATGAAGTAAATATTTCGCAATAAAAAAAAATATAGCCCTAGGACTCGTGTGCACACCTTTTCTTCCCCACATCGCACACGCAAACAAAACTTCCAAATTATTACAAAATCACTCGATTATTATACATACATAAACACACATGTATTTTCCGAATAAGTGAGAAATGCAGGCCGATGAAAGTCAAATTTCGTTTCGGAAATTAAATCTCGCACAACTACCGACACATAACCAAACTTGCGTACATTTACATAGCATTAACCCTCTAAATAATAAACAAATGAAAGCAGAAAAAACAACATCGCTACCCACCGCGCGCGCTCCTGGCGGCGGGAGTAGGAACTACTTTGCACACAGACCGACATAGCCCCCTGCCAAAAACAGTAAAATAAATAATATATATAAGTCTTTTGGCGGGAAAAAATTTCTCAACCGCCTGGGAGCACCCTAGTGTGTGCCTGTCTTTAGGTTATGTTACTTTTAACTTCATTTTCTACAGGCAGACGCGAGGGTGCTCGCCCATTATTTTTATTTTTTTAAATTCTTTCCTACCTTTGGTGTGCCATGCAAGAATTTATCGTCAAAATGGCGGCCCCGAGTGCAAATTTCTCGTCTGCACTGCTGGCTGGATGATTATGTGATGTTTTGAAGGAGGGTGTTTTTTTTTTTGTTTGGATTTTGTGTGAGGGGGGGAGGGGGCTGGGCTAGCTTTTTTTTTTTTTTAAATTTTCTAAACATTCATCTCTTATGTAACAGTGTTCAGCATTAAAAAATTTAAAAGAAGAGGCACTTACTCATCAATTTCAAAACAGCCTATGAAGAAAAATAAAAAAAATTTAAATTCATTCCAGTTTTATACATTCATGATTTGATCACATGTATAACTTTTCTTTTTTATTACCTTATTTAATTTTATTATTATTACTACTATTGCTGCTACAACCTAGAAGATACCTCAGTGATACTAATACCTGCTGGTAAAGTTAAAGGTTTCACCTTTCTTTCTTTAAACATATCACAATACCTTTCTTGAGTTAAATATTATCTAATGGCTTTAAGAAGTTATGGTAATGTTCATCAGTTATAGAGTGTGGGTTTGTTTGTGTGTGTGAGAGTGTATTTTGAAGAGGGCTTTGGTGGTTGGGATGGTGAGGGTGGTGGGTGTTGTGTGTGGGGAGGGGGGGGGGGGGGAAGTAAAAGAGTGTTCATTACACGATTTCTCCTGTTGTTTGTAACAATCACACCTGGTATAGCTATTTCGAGTGGCAAATACAAACTGCAAAAAAAAAAACATCTATATCATTGCCAACGGCCATATCACGATGAACACACCGGTTCTCGTCCGAACACCGAAGTTAAGCATCGTCGAGCGTGGTTAGTACTTAGATGGGTGACCGCTTGGGAACACCACGTGCCGTTGGCACTACTATTTTGCACCCTACAGAAAAAAATTTTTTTTTAAAAATTTCAATTTTAAATTTTTTTTTCCCCCACAATCACCACATTTTCCCCCCCCCCCCCCTAACACACACACACACACACACTCACTCTCTCTCAATCAATCAATCAATCAATCAATCAATCAATCACTCACTCAATCACTCACTCACTCACCCACCCAGCAGCAGCTGTGAATCTTTGCATGTGTATACCTCATACAAAATTCAAAGTGAAAAAATAAATAGATAAGTGTATATGTATGTATGTATGTATGTATGTATGTATGTATGTATGTATATATGTATATATATATATATATATATATATATAAACACACACACACACACCTATTTTGAAGTTTCTCTGTTTCAGTGGGCAGTTATGTATAATAATGAGAGATTCAAAAAGACGTTGATAACAATGTCATCAATGCCTGTTTAGTGTGCTCATTTGTTGGATGGTCGGCAGCAATACTAGAGGTGGTACAGCTGTAACCTGTAAAATTGTACCTGCAATGTGTTGTGTATGGAAAAAAATAAAAATTATATCATCTAAATTTTTGTTATCCAACAATAACCTTCCCATCAATGCATGATGTCACAGTAGCCATAGCTCTACTCTTTCTGCCATATAACATTGGGGGAAAAAAAAAAAAAAAGGAGCTATTAGAATAATAACAAAAGATAAAAAATCATCTAACTGCAGACCAAAATTCAAAAAACTTAAAGTCCTGACTGCCATAAATGAATACGTTCTAGAAACTTTTTATTCATTCTTAAGAAAAAGAAGAAAAAAAAAATTATTATTTTTTTTTTTTTTTTTTTTTTTTAGATATTCGCACATAGGTATAACACCAGAAATGCTAGTAAATTGAGGATAGTTGAACATAACACTAGGCGATTTGAAAATGGACTAAATTACTTGGGAGTAAAACTTTACAACTTAATATCACAGAAAATAACTAAAACAATTTACCAGTATTAAAAAAAAAAACAGTAAAAAAAATTCTTCTAGAATATCCTACCTACCCTCTGAAGCTATTCTTTAATTTGATTGATAATAGAGAAATTGAACTGTTAATTTGTTGAATGGACTTGTGATAACAGCTGCTTCATGTTTTGCATAAAGTTAAATTGTGTAACATGTTATGTATTTTTTTTTTTTGAAATTTTTTTTCTTGGTAACTTGCATCATGTAAATATTAATTGTCTGCACATACATGTTCTATATCCCGGAGCCTTGACTCCACGTGGGATCAACAGAACAAAAATACAAAAAAAAAAAAAAAATCCAGCTCACTAATCTAGGTGCATTTTGCTAACAATATTTGGAATATATATATATATTTTTTTTTGTGTAACATGCAAATTCTGTATTATTCTGCACACATTATTTATAATCTTCTATCATTTTCTTAGATAATAACTATTAATTCATAAAATAGATTGTGTGTGCATAACCTCCTGGAAACATTTGCACTTACCTCCTACTTTACTTTTTCATTTAAGCAATCCTATTCGCATGTATACACTTAGGTTGCAGCATCGAAATTGTGTAAAATTCAAAGTGTGTATTGCCTGAAAAAAAAAAAAAAAAAAAAAAGACATACCAAATATTTGCATACAGCGACACACTACATATTTGCACACAGTGGAGTTTTGCGGTAATTAACCTAGCACAATTTACCACACGCAATCACACGCCCGCGATGAGATAACACACTCGCTGTTTTCCTGTTGACCGGCACGAGGAGTAAGAAAAATTGATATTTACACGAGCACACACTCCCACACTAGTCACAACGTCGGTCATCAAGTTGTGTTGAAAATTCCTGTAGCCTCTGTTTTCCCAAATGATTTCACTTAAAATTTCATTTAACAAGACCATAAACAAATTTACAATACTAATTTCTTAAACAAACACTTCAGCGAACAAGTGACTGTCGCATTCATTACAAAGCTTACAACTTAACAGATGTTTCCGATGTGAAATAAAATAAGAAAATGTTTTACAACCAACCTAGAACATTTAGTCAAAACGTTTTTGTCCTGGTTTATGATTATTTTCCGTGACATGAATGTTTCAAAACTAATAAAAATACGAATGCAGCCAAATATAATGAAGTTAGCACATAAAAGACGACTTAAAATATTTCATTTTTCGAGAATTGGCAGAGCAAGAACGCACAGGTCCAACGGAAATTTCTTTAAAGATAAACGACCATCGGACAAAAACACCCCCTCCCCTCATCCTCAAAAATACGTGAATAATATACTTTTTCAATTATATTTTTATCGTTTTTTTTTTTTTTTTTTAATATACTCATTAAAACTTCAAAATAAGCAGGTACTCGTGTGTTTTTCTCTCTACAATGTACCTGATCTCGGTGCGTAAACCTACATCATTTAGAGATGGAATTAATGTACACATACAAGTAAAATTTTGTTCCATTGTAAAATTGAGAGAAAGAAGGTTTTCCAAACGCATTAAGTATGGAGACTTTAAATAAGATTACGAGCTTATAAATGTTTGCAACGAAATAAAGTGACCATGTATCTGCAATTTCAAAAATATTTTTGCTCTGCTAACCTCACATGCAAGCAAGTAAAAATAACCTCACAACTTACTTACCTCTCTCAATTTCGCAGTACCAAAACATAGAAGGGATAAATAGGATAGTTTTTATTCGAAATCCTGCAAGAGTTTTAATTTTTATTAAAATATTTCTCCAATGTAGCATGTGTGTGGAATACTTCATCAGCAACTTGCATCTGCACCTTGAGTGAATTGAAGGGCAGCCAGTTTTAAAAGCTAAACAGAAACTGCACTCTTGAGAATGCATCAGATCCAAGTGAAATGCTTGTTGTGTGTACAGTTAAAAGTTTTATTATTCACACAATGAAAATGTAAACAAAATTTACTCACAATAATAATCACATCATCCTTGGAGGTGCACGAAGAAAGCCATTCCAGGTGGCACTGAACAAGGTGATTTGCTAGTGCTTCCACAGCAAACAGCCTTCATGAAATTATCTCCACATTTTCAGCATACTATACACTAAAGTATACCTAAGTTAATTTAACCATTTTCAAGTGATTCCAGCACAAATTACGTATTTGATTCCTTGAATAACATCTGCAAATGAAAAGTTCCCTGTTTGGTGTAGCAGTAAATTTAAACAGCTCGCAGTGCAAATTAAACAGTGCAGCTGCCATAAAAAAATTACACTATTAGTGGAACTGCCCATTATGTCATCGTAGACTGCTGACATTTAGAAAACATTGAAAAATCAGTGCTAAAGAAGCCCTACATTACTTTCGCTGTCCAAAGTGCGCTGCTCCCTACGTGAGCAAGGCATCGAGAATTTTCTGAACCGTCCGCAACCAGAAAATTGGGTAACCAGATATTTGCAGAGAGAAAAATTTTATTTTCACTTTGCTCTTGCATTCTGTAAGATCAGTCTCGTCATGGCAGATACCGCAGCAGCGACTGCAGCACCAGCTGTTGCCCCATCACAGGCAGCTTCCCCGAAGAAAGGCAAGGCTGCGTCGAAGAAGCCACGAGCCAAGCCCGCGCACCCGCGCACATCTGAAATGGTGGCCTCTGCGATCAAGAGCCTCAAGGAAAGGGGCGGCTCATCACTGCAAGCCATCAAGAAATACGTCGCCTCTACCTACAAAGTAGATGCGGAAAAGCTGGCACCTTTCATCAAGAAATACTTGAAGGCAGCAGTGGCTAGCGGCGAGCTTGTCCAAACCAAAGGCAAGGGTGCGTCTGGCTCCTTCAAGCTGGCTTCAGGGACCACCGGTGCTCCGGACCAGCCCAAGGCTCCAAGCGGCAAGCGTGGTGCAGCTGCCCCTAAGGAAAAGAAGCGATCCGTAGCCAAGAAGGCAGCGGTGGGCAAGAAACCAGTCAAGAAGACTCCGCCTACAGCAGAAAAGAAAAAAAAGGCAGCAGCTGCAACCCCCAAGCCCAAGAAGGCACCTTCAAAGGCAAAAAAGGTGTCCAAACCTCCCACGAAGAAACCCCGTGCTCCAAAGCCAAAGAAGGTTGCCCCAAAGAGCAAGTCGCCCAAGAAAGCAGCCCCAAAGCGGAAATGAAGATGCCAGCAGGACCGCTGGCACTTTCTGTGGCACTGTACCACCTTATCGGCCCTTCTAAGGGCCAACAATACTAGTCATGAAGGTATCAGTTGTTGCAATCATTGCCTCCTATAGCCACACCTCTGCCGTTAGGTAAAATTCTGGTTAAAAAATTTCTTATGGTATTTGAAGCGGGGGAAATAAATAAATAAATAAAGAAATTTATCAATTACATTGTGTGTATAGTTTAGGTGCAAAATTATTTAAAGTTTTTAAGCAGGAAAACGTCTTACAAACATCTCACTCTTATTTCAGCATATATATATATATATACACATATATACACACACACACACACATATTTTTTTTGTAAGGATTAGGTCTCAGGGTATTAATGGTGAACTTTATGCTGCTGCTGCTGCTGCTGCTGCTGCTGCTGCTGCTGCTGCTGCTGCTGCTGCTGCTGCTGCTGCTGCTGATGGTGCTGCTACTGCAGACAGGCACTGTTTGAAGAGTTTTTATTTCCTATGCAGAATACATTGCATTGTGTGCAAATCTTTTGTGTACAATATAAACAACCACCTCAAAACACAGACACTATAACTGTGTTTTTCCAAATTCTTATTAATGTAATATATTATTGGCTGGGTAAAGGTCAACGACAGCTAATAGGTACAAAAAGCCAGACAACTGTTTTCCTTTCAAATTTGACAGTTATTTTTAGCCCTAATAAGGGCTGTTTTTTTTTTCCCCCTTGCAAAAAAAATGGCAAGGAACTCAAGCACGCTCGCCACGGATACGCCGGGCAAGCTGGATGTCCTTGGGCATGATGGTGACCCTCTTGGCGTGGATGGCGCACAAATTGGTGTCC
>NW_026962546.1:0-10000 GCF_032445375.1 Bacillus rossius redtenbacheri | reverse complement strand
CCCCCCGCGCATCCCTATCCCGACGGATGGTGGCATACCCAGGTGGGGAGAAAGGATGCTGGGGCTTCAGCCAAGTCTCGGTCAAACAGACAATGTCAGGATGGTGGGCATGTAGGAAATGGAAGAAGTCAGCCTGCTTGGAACGAACGCCATGGGCGTTCCAGAGGACCAGTTTAAGGGGGGGCGGAGAACACACCCTGCAAAAAGGCGAGGACGGTGCGGAAAAATATTTCTGCCTGAAGAAGAGGGGAAGAGGCTTGGGAGATGTGGTAGATGCCCGTGGCAAACAACTGCAACCACGGGAGGAGACGGAGGTGCTGTAGCCAGTTGTAAGTCTCAAAGAAGGCCGAGAAGGGGATGTGGGAAGACGAGGAGAGGGAAGCAGACGGAAGGAAGGAAGGTACGCTGCGAGACGATGCCTCACCGGCCGAAGAACGGGCGGGGCAAGCGGATGGAGGCGGACCAGGCGGATGTTCGAGTGGAGGGGGAGGCTGCTGCGGCCCGGTGAGACCTACCGTGGGGTGAGAATGGGGCGGGCCCTGGAGTGGGGAAGGCGAGTGAGAGGGAAGGTCAGAATGAGGCAAATGGAGGGAGGCCCGTGAGGAGGCAGCCAGTGGGGGGGTGGCCTCGGAGGGCGGGTCAGGCTGACCCGGGGACCGGGAGCCCACCGGGCGGGTGTCAGACAGCCTCGAACCCGAGGGCAGCCCCTGGGAAGGAGCAGCAGGTGGGCCCCTCTCGGGAAGAGGGGGAAGGGGGGCCGAAGCCGGTTCAAAGGCCATGGGGACCGACGCAGACCCTGCACCCCATCCCGGCGGCCGATGCGAGGACCAGACTACAGGCGGGGCGACCGGAAGGAGAGGGACGGGGCGGGGCCCTTGCGTGGCGAAGGGGGCCTGAGGGGAAGGTGGAAGCTGTGCCGCAAAAGGAGTGGGCCCCAGAAACAGCGGAGGACCGGCAACAGACGCCGCATAGGAGTGCGTCCCCGGAGGACGGTACGAGGATGGAGGGCGCAAGGACGGAAAGTCATCTGGAGGCACGGCAGCCATGGATGGCCGGGAGGGAGCGGCGTCCTGGAGGTGGTGGCGTGGCGGCTGGGGCCGTGGCAGCTGCTGAAGCGAAGGCCCCTTCCGCCGCAGCTGCTGCTCGAGGAACTTCAAGTAGGAGGGGCAGGTGCGGGCGTTGGCCGGATGCTGCCCCTCACAGTTGACGCAGCAAGGCGGCTCCTCCGGGGTCTTCGGGCAGGCGCCGTGGGCATGCTGCCGGACGCAGCGGAGGCAACGGAACGGGTGGCCACAGTCCTCCACCCGGTGCCCCCACCGCTGGCAGTTGTGGCATTGGAGGGGGCGGGATCCACCCCGAAACTCCTCCCACTGAATGCGGAGCCCAGCCAGGTGTCTCAGGGCGCGGGCCTTCGCCAGCTGAGCGGCATCCGGAAAGACAAGGAGGAACCGGATTACACCGCGGTCCGCCGCCCAGTCCGGCGTCAGGCGACGGAGGGAGTCCGGGCGGACGCCCTCCTCAGCCAGCTCCTCCCACACCGACGCCTCCGCGGCAGTGGGGGGCAGACCAGCCAGGACTAACTTCGGTTTGGCGCGGCCTGCCACCGGGAAAGTATGGCACTGGATCCCATGGGTGCGGAAATACTCCATGAGCACCGCCCTGTCTTGAAGAGAGGTGGGGTGGTACCGTGGGTACCCCCGCAGGTAGTCCACCGTAAAGTCCCCTTGAAGTTTACGGCGCAACTCGCGGTTGCCCCGCAGTGCATCGGCGGTGAGGCGGGTGGCCACAACGATGGGTGGAATACGCTTGACGCGTGGCTCAGCAGAGGCCGGACCACCTGGGGGCACCACTGGGGTGCGCGGAGCCGAAGAGGTGGCGCACGAAGACACCGGTGGCGCCGCAACCACCCCGGCAGCCGGACGGCGGGGCACTGGGTCAGGTGGGGCCCGGGGGTCGGCAGGAGAAAGGCCCAGATGGGGCTCCGCTGCCCCGACGGCTTGAAATGGGGGATCAGCGTCAGCAACCAAAGGGGAAAGCAGGGCCGGCGGGCGGCCCCCCGACACGGCGCAGATGGCGACCGAGGTGGTGGTCATCACAGTGGACGTGGTGGTAGCCGTCGCCGCACTCCGAGGCGTGTGGCAGCTGGAAACGGTGGGTACCGGTCGGGGGGCAGACAGCGATCCTGAGGACAGCCCACGCCAGGTCTCCTCGACCTGCCGAATAAGATGGATGTCCGGCTGGGAGGCAGAGCGGGAGGCGGGCCCCCCACCAGCATCCGCCACCTCCTCCGCGTCAATGCGGTGAAGATCATTAGGCCAGGAAGGCGTGCGGCCATGCGACCAGGGGCGTTCCACCCCCGCCGCGACAGCGTCAATGATGGCCGCCACATGCGCATCCGCCTGCCGCTTCGTGTGGAGAACCTCCGCCTGCTGTTGGCGGCGGTGTTCCCTGGTGTCAGCCCGGGAGATGGCACGAGAAGATGGTGTGCTGCCACCAACCCCATCAGGGCGAGGGCCCGCAAAGTATTGGCGCCGAACCATCGCCTTGGCAGCGTCCTTGCTGTACTTGCTGTTGCGGCGGTCGGCAGCACCTTGCGAAGAGGGTTCGGCCGAGAGAACGTCAGCCTCCGAGTCTGAGGAGGACGAGATGACGTTGGAGCGGTGCCCGCCCGCTGCGGCCCAGTGCTTACCAGGCATGACAGGCGGCGGCGGCAAGGATGGCGGGGCCGCAAGAGACTGATGGTCCACCACAATGGCGTTCGGAGAGGCAGGAACCACGTCGCTGTCCATTTCCAGTTGGGACCCCAAATTTATGGTGCAGAAAATCGGGACCACATAATTGGGACCACAAAAATAATAATTGGGACCACACAATCGAAAGGCGAGTCCAGGCCCAATCGATTAATCGAAAGTATCCAAGATTGTTTACATAATGACAAGTGAACAGAAACACTGATTAAAATTAAACGACGCCGCGCCGACACTCACAAACGTTTGTGCAGGTGCACAAATGAATACAGAACACAAAAAACACCACTTCGATGGCGAACTGAAACCACAAACACCGAAACGAGGCAAGAACACTGGAGCGATCGCAAACACTACTGCCGAGGCGAGTCTTGGATTTCCCCTTAACCTTTCCTCCTTTTCCTCTGCCAGACATGTTGAGTTATAGGCTGTACACTGGTCCGCAACCTACGAGAAAGTGGCGCCCCGGCCGCTGGAAATTACTTTTGTTACACGTCCCTCCGCGGAGCGCGACCAATCACGAGCCGCGGAGCGCTCCGATTGGTCGCGCAACAAGAAGCCAAGAAAACTTTTCACGAAAAAAATTCAGTTCCCGTCTCACTCATCTAGCGACAGCGGCACAGCTCAGACCTACGATGCCCCCCAAGACGAGCGGTAAGGCAGCCAAAAAGGCGGGCAAGGCCCAGAAAAACATCTCGAAGGGCGACAAGAAAAAGAAGCGCAAGAGGAAGGAAAGCTACGCAATCTACATCTACAAAGTGTTGAAGCAAGTTCATCCGGACACTGGCATATCATCTAAGGCCATGAGCATCATGAACAGTTTCGTGAACGACATTTTCGAGCGCATCGCGGCAGAGGCCAGCCGCCTCGCCCACTACAACAAGCGCTCCACCATCACCAGCCGCGAGATACAGACGGCCGTGAGACTGCTGCTGCCCGGGGAGCTGGCCAAGCACGCTGTCAGCGAGGGCACCAAGGCTGTCACCAAATACACCAGCTCCAAGTGAGCAGGTCTGGTGTGCACATGCTTACATAAACGGTCCTTTTCAGGACCAAGAACATGATCATGAAAGGAAATGCTTCTGCTGCTGTTCTACAATTCCCTCAATCCCTATGATAGTAAATGTAAGCTTAACCAAGGCAGAAATATTTTCATTAAAAAAAGTCTTTAAGACGCATGGTTTACTGGCTGAGATATATATATATATATTTTTTTTTTTGCTTACTTCTGTGGTCATTAGTACATTGCTACAAATATATTTATATATATAAAAAAATAAATAAAAAAATCCTTTCTATTTAATTTAGTTAGATCATATATCAATATTAATGGCAAAGACCAGTTGCATCGATTCACTTTGAAAATAATTCCATTTGTGCTAAAACTGGACACAGTAAAAAAAAAAAAAAAAAAAAAAAATATATATATACACACACACACACACACACACACATAATTCGAATTCATATTATGCTTAACTGCGTTTGAATTTGCAATCATGCACAAGATGTTTTGTACTTCGAAGTAAAAACAACATAATGTACTATTTAACTACCCACAGTACAAATGGATCCAAAAAAAAAGTGAATTTTCATGCAGACGAAAATGCTTACATTTATTCTATTTATATTAAGTACCCATTACTAACAGCTTATACTGGGTGGAATACAACAGTTGACATGATTTTACTTATATGGCAATTTAATATTTAACCAAAATTAATGGTAAACTAATATTTTAAAGTGTCATTTATGGCCCCTTACCTTCAGCATGTTTGCTTCCTTGCACACAAACGAGGACAAACACATCACCCAACTGAAAAAAAAAAAAAAATTTCACTTGCATCACAAATAATTTAAAATTTTTCACCACATGAAGTAAATATTTCGCAATAAAAAAAAATATAGCCCTAGGACTCGTGTGCACACCTTTTCTTCCCCACATCGCACACGCAAACAAAACTTCCAAATTATTACAAAATCACTCGATTATTATACATACATAAACACACATGTATTTTCCGAATAAGTGAGAAATGCAGGCCGATGAAAGTCAAATTTCGTTTCGGAAATTAAATCTCGCACAACTACCGACACATAACCAAACTTGCGTACATTTACATAGCATTAACCCTCTAAATAATAAACAAATGAAAGCAGAAAAAACAACATCGCTACCCACCGCGCGCGCTCCTGGCGGCGGGAGTAGGAACTACTTTGCACACAGACCGACATAGCCCCCTGCCAAAAACAGTAAAATAAATAATATATATAAGTCTTTTGGCGGGAAAAAATTTCTCAACCGCCTGGGAGCACCCTAGTGTGTGCCTGTCTTTAGGTTATGTTACTTTTAACTTCATTTTCTACAGGCAGACGCGAGGGTGCTCGCCCATTATTTTTATTTTTTTAAATTCTTTCCTACCTTTGGTGTGCCATGCAAGAATTTATCGTCAAAATGGCGGCCCCGAGTGCAAATTTCTCGTCTGCACTGCTGGCTGGATGATTATGTGATGTTTTGAAGGAGGGTGTTTTTTTTTTTGTTTGGATTTTGTGTGAGGGGGGGAGGGGGCTGGGCTAGCTTTTTTTTTTTTTTAAATTTTCTAAACATTCATCTCTTATGTAACAGTGTTCAGCATTAAAAAATTTAAAAGAAGAGGCACTTACTCATCAATTTCAAAACAGCCTATGAAGAAAAATAAAAAAAATTTAAATTCATTCCAGTTTTATACATTCATGATTTGATCACATGTATAACTTTTCTTTTTTATTACCTTATTTAATTTTATTATTATTACTACTATTGCTGCTACAACCTAGAAGATACCTCAGTGATACTAATACCTGCTGGTAAAGTTAAAGGTTTCACCTTTCTTTCTTTAAACATATCACAATACCTTTCTTGAGTTAAATATTATCTAATGGCTTTAAGAAGTTATGGTAATGTTCATCAGTTATAGAGTGTGGGTTTGTGTGTGTGTGTGAGAGTGTATTTTGAAGAGGGCTTTGGTGGTTGGGATGGTGAGGGTGGTGGGTGTTGTGTGTGTGGAGGGGGGGGGGGGGGGGGGAAGTAAAAGAGTGTTCATTACACGATTTCTCCTGTTGTTTGTAACAATCACACCTGGTATAGCTATTTCGAGTGGCAAATACAAACTGCAAAAAAAAAACATCTATATCATTGCCAACGGCCATATCACGATGAACACACCGGTTCTCGTCCGATCACCGAAGTTAAGCATCGTCGAGCGTGGTTAGTACTTAGATGGGTGACCGCTTGGGAACACCACGTGCCGTTGGCACTACTATTTTGCACCCTACAGAAAAAAATTTTTTTTTAAAAATTTCAATTTTAAATTTTTTTTTCCCCCACAATCACCACATTTCCCCCCCCCCCCCCCCCTAACACACACACACACACACACTCACTCTCTCTCAATCAATCAATCAATCAATCAATCAATCAATCACTCACTCAATCACTCACTCACTCACCCACCCAGCAGCAGCTGTGAATCTTTGCATGTGTATACCTCATACAAAATTCAAAGTGAAAAAATAAATAGATAAGTGTATATGTATGTATGTATGTATGTATGTATGTATGTATGTATGTATATATGTATATATATATATATATATATATATATATATATAAACACACACACACACACCTATTTTGAAGTTTCTCTGTTTCAGTGGGCAGTTATGTATAATAATGAGAGATTCAAAAAGACGTTGATAACAATGTCATCAATGCCTGTTTAGTGTGCTCATTTGTTGGATGGTCGGCAGCAATACTAGAGGTGGTACAGCTGTAACCTGTAAAATTGTACCTGCAATGTGTTGTGTATGGAAAAAAATAAAAATTATATCATCTAAATTTTTGTTATCCAACAATAACCTTCCCATCAATGCATGATGTCACAGTAGCCATAGCTCTACTCTTTCTGCCATATAACATTGGGGGAAAAAAAAAAAAAAAGGAGCTATTAGAATAATAACAAAAGATAAAAAATCATCTAACTGCAGACCAAAATTCAAAAAACTTAAAGTCCTGACTGCCATAAATGAATACGTTCTAGAAACTTTTTATTCATTCTTAAGAAAAAGAAGAAAAAAAAAATTATTATTTTTTTTTTTTTTTTTTTTTTTTAGATATTCGCACATAGGTATAACACCAGAAATGCTAGTAAATTGAGGATAGTTGAACATAACACTAGGCGATTTGAAAATGGACTAAATTACTTGGGAGTAAAACTTTACAACTTAATATCACAGAAAATAACTAAAACAATTTACCAGTATTAAAAAAAAAAACAGTAAAAAAAATTCTTCTAGAATATCCTACCTACCCTCTGAAGCTATTCTTTAATTTGATTGATAATAGAGAAATTGAACTGTTAATTTGTTGAATGGACTTGTGATAACAGCTGCTTCATGTTTTGCATAAAGTTAAATTGTGTAACATGTTATGTATTTTTTTTTTTTGAAATTTTTTTTCTTGGTAACTTGCATCATGTAAATATTAATTGTCTGCACATACATGTTCTATATCCCGGAGCCTTGACTCCACGTGGGATCAACAGAACAAAAATACAAAAAAAAAAAAAAAATCCAGCTCACTAATCTAGGTGCATTTTGCTAACAATATTTGGAATATATATATATATTTTTTTTTGTGTAACATGCAAATTCTGTATTATTCTGCACACATTATTTATAATCTTCTATCATTTTCTTAGATAATAACTATTAATTCATAAAATAGATTGTGTGTGCATAACCTCCTGGAAACATTTGCACTTACCTCCTACTTTACTTTTTCATTTAAGCAATCCTATTCGCATGTATACACTTAGGTTGCAGCATCGAAATTGTGTAAAATTCAAAGTGTGTATTGCCTGAAAAAAAAAAAAAAAAAAAAAAGACATACCAAATATTTGCATACAGCGACACACTACATATTTGCACACAGTGGAGTTTTGCGGTAATTAACCTAGCACAATTTACCACACGCAATCACACGCCCGCGATGAGATAACACACTCGCTGTTTTCCTGTTGACCGGCACGAGGAGTAAGAAAAATTGATATTTACACGAGCACACACTCCCACACTAGTCACAACGTCGGTCATCAAGTTGTGTTGAAAATTCCTGTAGCCTCTGTTTTCCCAAATGATTTCACTTAAAATTTCATTTAACAAGACCATAAACAAATTTACAATACTAATTTCTTAAACAAACACTTCAGCGAACAAGTGACTGTCGCATTCATTACAAAGCTTACAACTTAACAGATGTTTCCGATGTGAAATAAAATAAGAAAATGTTTTACAACCAACCTAGAACATTTAGTCAAAACGTTTTTGTCCTGGTTTATGATTATTTTCCGTGACATGAATGTTTCAAAACTAATAAAAATACGAATGCAGCCAAATATAATGAAGTTAGCACATAAAAGACGACTTAAAATATTTCATTTTTCGAGAATTGGCAGAGCAAGAACGCACAGGTCCAACGGAAATTTCTTTAAAGATAAACGACCATCGGACAAAAACACCCCCTCCCCTCATCCTCAAAAATACGTGAATAATATACTTTTTCAATTATATTTTTATCGTTTTTTTTTTTTTTTTTTAATATACTCATTAAAACTTCAAAATAAGCAGGTACTCGTGTGTTTTTCTCTCTACAATGTACCTGATCTCGGTGCGTAAACCTACATCATTTAGAGATGGAATTAATGTACACATACAAGTAAAATTTTGTTCCATTGTAAAATTGAGAGAAAGAAGGTTTTCCAAACGCATTAAGTATGGAGACTTTAAATAAGATTACGAGCTTATAAATGTTTGCAACGAAATAAAGTGACCATGTATCTGCAATTTCAAAAATATTTTTGCTCTGCTAACCTCACATGCAAGCAAGTAAAAATAACCTCACAACTTACTTACCTCTCTCAATTTCGCAGTACCAAAACATAGAAGGGATAAATAGGATAGTTTTTATTCGAAATCCTGCAAGAGTTTTAATTTTTATTAAAATATTTCTCCAATGTAGCATGTGTGTGGAATACTTCATCAGCAACTTGCATCTGCACCTTGAGTGAATTGAAGGGCAGCCAGTTTTAAAAGCTAAACAGAAACTGCACTCTTGAGAATGCATCAGATCCAAGTGAAATGCTTGTTGTGTGTACAGTTAAAAGTTTTATTATTCACACAATGAAAATGTAAACAAAATTTACTCACAATAATAATCACATCATCCTTGGAGGTGCACGAAGAAAGCCATTCCAGGTGGCACTGAACAAGGTGATTTGCTAGTGCTTCCACAGCAAACAGCCTTCATGAAATTATCTCCACATTTTCAGCATACTATACACTAAAGTATACCTAAGTTAATTTAACCATTTTCAAGTGATTCCAGCACAAATTACGTATTTGATTCCTTGAATAACATCTGCAAATGAAAAGTTCCCTGTTTGGTGTAGCAGTAAATTTAAACAGCTCGCAGTGCAAATTAAACAGTGCAGCTGCCATAAAAAAATTACACTATTAGTGGAACTGCCCATTATGTCATCGTAGACTGCTGACATTTAGAAAACATTGAAAAATCAGTGCTAAAGAAGCCCTACATTACTTTCGCTGTCCAAAGTGCGCTGCTCCCTACGTGAGCAAGGCATCGAGAATTTTCTGAACCGTCCGCAACCAGAAAATTGGGTAACCAGATATTTGCAGAGAGAAAAGAAAAAGAAAAGGAGAGTTTGCCTTGAGCCTTGGCCGAGGATGGACGTACGGAGAGGAGCTCCGCGCCTAAAGCTGTGTGTAGCACTTCACAGTGCTACCCAGTGTTTTCCTGAAAGGTAGCCTGTGCACCCAGAGTGCGCAGGCAGGTAGAGTGTAACGGTACCAGGTAAAGGTAGTATTAACGATCAACGAGCTCTGAGACACCCGGGGAGTTAGATCCCCTTCAGCCTAGCCTGAACCCGGCTAACTTAGCCCCGGGGGACGGTCAGTGGGTGCTCACGAGTGTGAGGCTGACGCGACTTAAAGACATAATGACAGAGATGGACGACTCAATGCCCTCCCCTCAGGAGGACGCAACCGATGGCGACTGGCAGACAGTCGCCACGAAAAAGGCGAAGAGGTCGCACCACGAGATGGCGGCCTCTTCCTCAACCGAGCAGGCGGGCCCCGCCCCCCCCAACCAACAGCCACCTGCGGCAGCGCCCAAGGCCCATCGCGTCAAGCCACTC